>NW_028247600.1:0-54529 GCF_964263255.1 Lissotriton vulgaris
GGACTCTAATCACAGCCTAATCTCTTAAAGTAGTAGTAAGAAACACGTTTCTTTAGACAATTGTCCATAAAACATTCTAAAAACACATACATAGTTAAAATCGGTAAGAAGGCCTTACCTTGGCTGCCCAACACCCCCTTCCCACTACATGATATCTTACAGGGCCAGTAGAGGCACAAGCCATTGACAGTAATGTTTGTCTTCTTTGTTTCTTTGTGTTACATTTGAGCCCAAAATATTAGCAGTTTTTGTAAAAGTAGTCCAATGGCAAAAAGTTGATACTAGACTCCCCTACACACTTACTTAAATGGGTAAAAAGCAAACTTTGCACTACATTTTATGACCTAAAATTGACAACTACACAATCACCTGGGTGGCTAACCTTCCCTGGTCCTAATCACCCCATCCTGCTAGTTAAGAGAATGTTGTTCGTCATGGAGAGGGGAAAATTCCTATGCTGTACCACCCACTTCAGTGATTTGTTTGTAAGCTCTTCCGGTGCCTCCCTCTGACCCTCTCACAACTGAGGAACTGCTGAAATAATATTCACATAAGGGCAAGATGTGGGTGAGAGATTAATCACAGGCTATCTCTTGTCTGGTGCGTGGCCATTTACACTCTCCTTGTAACAATACTTTGGCTCACCTGGGGGTCTCATGATAGCACCTAATCCCATTCAGATATGAAATTCTGTAGTCTGACTGGCATGTGAGGTGACTTTCTATTTGTTGGCTGTTCAGTATGTTACTATGAGACAAGGCACCTCCTACAGGTACTGACAATGCAGACTGATTCGGCACAATGACTTGGACAACTTTAGAGACCACACTGGGAGCTTAAGGAATTGGAATCTGTGATTGCTTGATATCCCTAAGCCCCTGTTGGCTGGGTCTAAGCTAGGGTGGCGTGATGAGCCAACGAACAATAGATTTAATCCAGATCTCTTGACTGGGGGTGAATGATTTGTTCCTTATTCTGTCCATCATTTGTGTGTCTTTTGCCTGTTCAATGACTGTCATATGAGCAAGTATTGGGGAAAGATCCACAGACACTATGGGGCCCATTACTATGTGGTTCAGAAACTCTTCTGACCGAATCAGTTTCAGAATTGCATCTGATCGAATAGAGTTCTGCGAATCTGACCGACCGATTGTGATGCTTCCCAACATCGTTCATTCGGCTTGCATTGACTTCAATGGGAGTGTGTGTTCCAAACGAGAACACAGGCTCCCATTGAAAAAAGGGGTGGTTGTGGAAAAGTTTGCACCCGGTAGCAGGCACCCATGGTGCCTGCCACATTGTGCATGGTTTAACACGGGGCTCCCATGTGTACCCCTACGGGCCCCTACCAGAGACCTCAGAGTGAAGGGGGGACTGGGCATTGTAATTGGTTGGTTGGAAATGTGTACGATTTGGTCAGAAACGTAGGTTCCGAATCGGATTCCGAATGACATTGTAATCGGCCCCAGATCATTAATTTTGGGAATATAGTCTTCCATCAGTTGTAGGAGGCCCCACCCCTTTGATACAAGAAGATGCACCTGTCCCTCTTAGCGCATTGGGGGATGAGCGAGTGAGTTCCCTGGTGTCTCTGTGGTCCAATGAGGTATTGTATCCTCAAGACAGCTTCCAGTGTTGCCCTCCCTGCCAGATTGACAAGCACTTAAGAGCCGTGGTAGGAGGCCCCACCCTCTTGGGATGAGAGGCTGTGCCTGCACCTCCTGGAGCGTTGGTGGGTGGGATAGTGAGTTCCTTGAATCTCTGTGTTCCAATGGGTTAGTGTACCAGCAAGACAGCTTTGAGTGTTGTCGCACTGTGGGATTGTTGTGCACTTAAGAGCTGGTTGTAGTAGGCCCCCACTTTGGGACAAGAGGCTGCACCTGCACCTGCAGACAGGTGCTGAACGATCGTCCACATGAGTCAACAGAAATGTTCTCCATAAGTGGAGCCACACTGTAAAGACTCACAGGTCTGAAGAAAATCATTATCACCACAAAAGCATCAATTCACCATACACATTCAACATTCTGGTGAAGATTCAGATGCCCGGAGTCACCTGCTAAACTCGGAAAACTTTCCATCTAGATGAAGACATGCATTTTTGTCATCTAACCTTTTAGCAAATTTCTCGAAACTACTGGATGGATATGCATGAAATCAGAAAAATCACACAGAAATGATTTGGCCTCTGCCTTTACTCCATGCTTGGTGAGGTGGTGGCCATCATTCTCTTCTGTAAAATCTCCTGTACAGTTTTGTAAATGTTCCCTCTGTAAATTAAAATGTATAAATTATGTTTATCCCTTTATAACTTTCCCCACCAATGACCAATGTGTGCAAAACATAGACTCAACTAAATGAAAAAATCGATTTAAGATTCAATGCATATTTGTTAATTGGTACCAATGTGATTAGCAAAACAACCCCTCATTGGCAAAGGCAATAGGTTTCTCTTTTTAAGCAAGCATTCTCATTGCTAGTAAGTGTGGTTTGTATTTTTTTTATTTTTTTTATTTTATTTAATTGGTTCACAGCATAAATACATCATCGTGAATAAATGAGATAATACCAAAGTACCAAGGAGAAAAAACAATACAAAAAAAAAAGATAGATCAACTAATGCATATAAAGATTGGCTTAGTTCATCCAAAAAAACGAAACCATAAGCTCATTTATACATATGTACAAAAAAACATTATAATAAATATGATTACAATTCAGATTTCATGGCATACTCAATCTTCATAATAATCTGAGAAGGCCCCCCAGATTTTCAAACCAATTTTTTTCTTTCTCCTAGACCCAGAAACTGAAAAAAGACCCCACTCCAGTTTATATAAGCTATACCTTTATGCTCGCCATTGTTGAAATAACGGTGGTTTTTCCTGTAGCCACTCTGTAGCAATGCACATTCGTGCAACAGTCATTGTAAAGAAAATGAAATGGCGAAAACAATATAATCTATCAACAGGATTATCATTAGGAATTTTCCCCAGCACCAACATCACAGGGGTAATCGTCAGGTGAAAATTAAGTACTAAAGACATACATTTTTCAATATCTTCTATAAATCCGGCCAATCTAGGACACGAAAAAAAATGTGTATACTATCTGCCTGATCAGTTTTGCACCGAAAACATTTTCCATCAAGGCCCTCCCCCCATTTTGACATTCGTTCAGGTGTATAATATAAGTCAAACAGGGTTTTGAAGAATTGTGCTTTTAGATTAGCCGACATTAAAGCTTCTTTAGACAGCAAGATAAGATCTTCCACAACTACTTCTGTATCCCCTAGACTGTTGACCCATTTTACCCTAATTTTCTCGAGATCGTCCACCTTCTCTTCTACAAGCATTCTATACAAAGTACCAATTTTCACCTGTCCACCAACCCCCTCGATAACTTGGTGCTTTTGTAAACTTAACTTTTGTCTGGTGAGAAAATCCCGAATCTGTAAAAATTTTAAAAAATAGCCTCTGGGTAAATCAAACTGATCAGTTAATTCCACAAAAGATTGGCACTTGCCATCCACCATGCACATGTCACCCAACCATTTCACCCCTTTTTTTGCCATTTTAAAGCCATTCCATCCAAAAATGCTAGGCAATAACCTTGCTGCGCTGAAGGGAGTATAATACGAAAACTTCCCAATTGCAATTGTTCAAATCAGCCATCTCCAAGTCTTGTAAGCTCCCAATAATACCTTGAATTGGGTTCGCTTGTAATAACTGCCATCAATTTCAATAAAAAAACTCTGCTTCACATAAGACCCCAACAAAATTTCTAATATTGATGGGTGATTATACATATGTTCAGTTGACTCCCCTGTAATCAATATTTTCATTTTTAATAAAAAACAAACAATATAATAAAGAAAAAAATCTGGTACCCCTAACCCTCCCCTTTCAGTTAGTATCAGTTAGTAGCATCAAAAATTTCATAGACCGTCTTGGTTTCCCGGGACTCCAAAAGAATTTCCCACATAAAGATTGCAGAGCCTGTATCTTAGATTTTGGAAAATCCAAAGGTATTGACCTAAACAAATATAACACTTTGGGTAAAACATTCATTTTTATAATGTTAGAACGTCCAATAATAGTCAAATATAATCGTTCCCATCTCTCAAGAGAAATCTTAATTTTATCATATACAGTGATCCAGTTAGAGTCAATCAGTTCTGTCATATTGGTCTTGATCAATATCCAGAGATAAGTAACCTCCCTCACCACTCTATCATCTTCCCAAGTTAGGGCTTCCGAGCATAAAATCTGGGCTTTCGATTCATTAAGTTTATAGCCAGTTATGACTCCAAACTCTTTTGCAAGCCTCTCAATCTCTAAAATGGCGGTATCTGGATTGTCTGTAACCACCGCAATGTCATCCGCATAAGCGAAAACAGAAAAGGTGAAATCAGATACTATAAAGGGGGGTATAAGAGGATTTTGGTTTAATTGTTCTACAAAAGGATTAATATACAAAGCAAATAATAACGGGGAGCAAGGGCAACCTTGGCGAGTCCCTCTAGTGATGTTTAAAGAATCAGAGAGCGCTCCTAAAACAGAAATTTTAGCAGTTGGTTTAGAATATAAAGATTTGATTTATTTATTTATTTGCAGGTTTGTATAGCGCTGTAAATAAACTCCCGTAGGAGTATCTCCGCGCTTGTGACAACCGGTAGAGGAACTGAGAAAGGAAGTGATGATGTTAAAATTGAACCAGAAGAGCTCTTTAGATCCCAACAAGGGAGCTTAGCTAGAATGAACTAAACAGAAAAGTTTTCAGGTATTTTCTGAAATGAAGATGGTTAGAGCATTGTCTCAGCGAAAGTGGGAGTGTGTTCCAGAGGTTAGGACCTACCACGGACAGAGCCCTACCGCCTAGCTTTGTTTTAATTATCTTAGGAACGCTCAATAACAGCTGTTCACTAGACCTAAGGGTACGGGTGGGGACGTATGGAACAAATTTGCTAGCCAAATACTCTGGTCCCAGCTCATTGAGGCCCTTATGAATGATACAGCAGGTCTTAAACTTCACTCGTTGACGTATAGGCAACCAGTGAAGTCTGTGTAGTAACGGTTTAGAAGGAGATCTGGGTGGTGCATTAAGCACCAACCTAGCTGCTGTATTCTGCACCACCTGCAGACGATCCAATACCTCTTCATTTGCACCTGCCAAGAGGCCATTGCAATAATCGAGGCGGCTGATAACTAGAGCCTGAACTAAAGTTCTCCTATAGGAGTCAGGGAGGAAAGGAAATATCCTACGGAGGAGACCTATCACGTGGAAACAAGATCCCACGGTAGTGATAACATGTTGTTTCATGGTCAGCTCCGGTTCCAGTCGAACTCCTAGGTCCTTGATTATTGTTTTAGGTTCAGGAACTGGGCCCAAATCAGGAGGCCACCAATCGGGAGACCATTGGGCCCTAGCTTCGCCGAAAAGCATCACCTCCGTCTTTCCAACGTTACATTGAAGAAAGTTGGAAGATATCCACCTTGCAACTGCCTTCATCCCATCGGAGAAAGATTGTATAATCTCCGGAGTAAGTTGTTTAAAGGGGAAAAGCAGCTGCGTATCATCAGCGTACGATACTGGCCAGAAACCGAAAGCTCTGGATATGTTTGCCAGGGGAGCCACATAGGTGTTGAATAAGGTCGGGCTCAAACATGAACCCTGCGGGACCCCCTTGGTGATATTAACCTCTTCTGATCTAAACTCACCCATGGTGACAGATTGGGTGCGGTTGGAGAGGAAGCTTTTAATCCAGTCCAGTGCTCTACCGCCGATTCCACTCACAGACAGTCGTTCGATCAAGATGTTATGAGAAATAGTATTGAACGCTGCTGATAAGTCTAGCAGCACCAGGACAACAGAATAACCTTTGTCCTGGTACAACCGTAGATAGTCCGTTATTGACAGCAAGGCCGTTTCGGTGCTATATTTTGGCCTGAAACCTGACTGCGATGGATCAAGGCTACCAGATTGTTCCAGGTAGGTAGATAGATGTTTATTGGTGTGCTTTTCGATGATTTTCCCTAGAAATGGCAACAGGGAAATCGGCCTAAGATTAGACATGTTGGTCCAAGGAATAATAGGTCTAACTAGGGCTTTTTTCCAGTACTGTGGAACAAATCCAGTTGTAAGTGAGAGATTCACCAGCCTCTGAACATCAAGGCCCAGTGTTCTCCCTAAAGGACCCATAAGTCTGGCTGGAAGCAAGTCCGCCGGGCTCCCACTTTTAATGTCAGTAAGCAGTTTCTGAACCTCTATTAATGATATTTCAGGAAAATCATTAAAGGAGTAGGAATTAATGGGCGCTGTTTGCACCAAAGTATAATTGTCCTGGCTACTCATGGCAGGGGTAAGTGCCTCTATTTTATTATAAATGGCATCAAATTTTTCAGTGAAAAAATTGGAGATACTATCACAAAGATGTTGTGAAGCCATATCTGCACTTTCGCAAGCTATAGGCTTCAGAAATGTATTGACAATCTGGTATAGTACTTTCGAGTCATTACCAGCTGCCTTTAACTGTGCGGTGACGTGATTCTTACGTGTAGATCGTATGGCTTTGTAATAGATGTTAAGAGCCTTTTTATAATTGGATATATCTTCCTCCAAATAAAATTTTCTCCATGTCTTTTCTGTCTTTTTAGCCATGCGTTTAAGACTACGCAGTTCTTCCGAATACCAGACCTCTTGTTTCCTGGCAAGGCTCGTTTTAAAAGTTTTGTTTGGGGCAATTTGTTGTACTGCAGCATTAACTGCTAGATCCCAATTTGAAAGAGCGATGTTAATGTCATCCGTGCATAAAATGGGAGGGGAAAGAAACTTTCTGTTCAAAAATAGTGTTAGTGATTTTATGCCACTGCCTACGTTTGGATTGAATATGAACATGGGGAATGGGCCGTGGGCCTTTCATAGGCATAGAGAACTCAAGCACAAAGTGGTTGCCTTAGTGTATTTCTGGCCGAATCCCATTTTGGCCATTAATCTCCATAAGTAATCCCAGCACACACAATCAAACGCTTTTTCTGCGTTTAACAGAAAAAGCGCTAATTTCTGATTATTTACTGCCGCGATGTCAAACAGCATAATTACTTTATTTATGTTATCCACCGTTCCTCTTTTCGGTATAAACCCGTGCTGTTGTCGAGAGACTAAAGATGATACAACTTTAGATAATCGGTTGGCCAAAATCTTTGAATAAATCTTATTATCAACGTTCAATAAAGATATTGGTCGGTAGGATCCCACATTATCCGCAGGTTTACCTTTTTTACAGAAAACTGCAATAGTCGCATCAGACCACGTACTAGGTGGGTTTCCCTGCTGTGCTTCCAGCATTACATGAAGCATTTCATCCTTTAAAGTATTAAAGAATTGTTTGTATACTTCCGCAGTTATTCTATCTGGGCCAGCGGCCTTACCAACTGCCAGGCTCTTCACTGCTGTTTCTAGCTCTACCATCGTTATTGGTAGATCCAATTCATCTGCAGTTAAAGGGTCTAAAACTTTCAGCCCTATATCCAATCTAGCACTCCACTGAATAGTTGCATCTGAGCTTTCATCCTTCGAATAAAGTTCAGCATAAAAACGTTGGAATATATTAAGAATGTGTTCCAGCTCTGAGTGAGATACACCCTGAGAATCTTTCATTGAATTGATGTTCCGAGCTGTCTGCTTCATTCGTAATCTTACCGCTAATCTTTTACCTATTTTTTCCCCAAATTCATAACTTTGCATTTTAGAGGTTAGAAATCTCCTTGCGATTTCTGTGTACCAGAAGCCAAGAATATTAGCTCTAGCCTCTGCAACCCCATTTTCAACCTCCCAAAGCTCCTTTCTACCCTGGACAACTTCCCTCGTTAAAAGGATCTCTGCATTTGCCAACAGTTCATATAGTTTATCAAATTCTTTTTTAAATTTCTTTTGCTGCCAAGATGAGAAACTAATGCACTCTCCCCGGAACCCCGCTTTGAAAGTGTCCCACACTATACCAATATTAGCCATACCTTGATTGTTAATAAAAAAAGTTGGAATCCAACTTTTCACATGTGTATTAAATTCTTTATTCAATCCCAATTTCCGATAATAAGAACAAATAGAGGGTGCTAACCTCTTCGCTCGCCTCTGTATTTCAATCATTATCGGAGAATGATCAGAAGTGATTCTGGGGTAAGTTCTAATTTTAGCACCTTCCAACAAGTTTTCTGGAGCAAAGAAATAATCTAATCTAACTAATTTTTTATGGGGATGTGAATAAAAAGTAAACCCATTATCTCCCCCACGAAGCTTTCCCCATACATCAGTTAAGCCTTGATCTTGTACTAAATTAGCAAGGGCTTTATACAATCTTGGTTTTTGACCTTTATAATTTCCATACCCGTCCTGTATTGCATTATTTGACAAGTTTATATTCATATCCCCACAGATCACTATCGGTTGTGGAAAGTTAACTAGCTCCAAATTTATTTCATCCAAAGGGGCGGGTCGTCCAAGTTTGCTCCATAGACAGTAGCTAAAGTTAACTGCCTGCCCCCACTCCTACACTCTACAATGGCCCAACGCCCATTTTTATCCACAACTTTCCGAACAATATTTGTAGTATTGTCTTTAGTTAATATAGCTACCCCCCTTATCATACTGGTCTGTCCAGGGGCAGCAACTAATGTAGAGCCCAGATCTTTTAGCACCCCCCTTTTTGACCATGAGATATGTGTTTCCTGTATACACACTATATCAGGTTGGATATATTTCAATTCTTTGGCTATTTTTTGTCTTTTTATTGGATTATTCAGCCCAGATACATTCAATGAACACATTCTTAACCCTTTATTCGCCATTGTAGTTCTAATTGTACACCCATAGCTATCACAATCTGTCTACCACCCTCCCTTCCAAGATCGCAAAAAAAACTAAAATAAATACTGCAAAACCATTCTTTTCATTTAAGCTTTTATCCACATATTCTCCATGTATTTTGCTGTGAACTCTTTTTTCCCCCTTTTTGACACCCCCCGTGACCCCTTTCCCCACCCAACCTCCCTCTTCAGACTCACCCACCCTCTCCCACCCTGCCCTCCTCCCTTAATAGAGGCTTTAGGACTTATGGTCCTGTGATGCCAGTTTGCCCCCAAACCCTCTGCCGTCCCCCCACAGAGTTTTACCCCCTTAGTTCTCACCATACTTAATCCCCCTGTTCTGATGAAAACTCCTGAGCAAACCTATAAATGTGCAAATACTATCACCTTCTTTGCTCTCTATATATAAATCTCGATTAAGCATACAACAATTTATACTCAGTATCTCTCTGCAGTTACAATGTCATCAAAAATTCTTTGGCTGCAATGGCAGTCATAAAAAATCTTGTGCGTTCCTTGTGAATGACCTTAAGCTTAGCAGGAAACATTAAATATGCCTGCGCTCCTTTTTCTTGAAATTTAGATATAAGCTGTCTTAACTGCCATCGCACTTCTACAGATTGTTTGCAGAGATCTGGTCTTACAAAAAATTCGCACCCAAGAGCCTTGCATTTTTTATCAGGGCGAGCTCTCATAAATAATTCCTCGCGAGCCTGGAAACTATTAAAGGCCACCAATATAGCTCTGGGTTTCTGATCCCGTGAATTAACTCTAAAAAGGAAATCTATGGGCCCTTTCCACCTCCCGGTCCCAATCCCATTTGTTAACCTTTGGCATTGCTTCTTTCAAGAGTGGCACTATAAAGCCTCGAGTATCAGACCCCTCTTTCCCCTCCGAAATCTGCAAAAATCTCAAATTATTTCTTTGGGATCTATTCTCAATGTCTACAAGTTTCCAATTAAAGTCTTCCTTAGTAGCCATGTGTACTTCTATAGTTTTTCTTTGTTTAGCTACCTCATCCTCTAGCGAAGAAATGCGTGATTCTGCCTCTGTAGCCCTGGTCAAAAATTCTGAATACGATTTCACCAGCCTCCTCACAGAGTTCTGCAGCTTTTTGCAGGAATTCTGTACTCTCAAACTATCCTCACGCGTCTCCTCCCTATGCTGCATCATGGTTTGATAGATCAACCCAAGGGAAATATCCTCCATTTCTGAATCTAAATCAGTCGCCACAGCTTCAGCGTTTAAAGTCTCTTCTGGCTTCTCTTTATCTCTTGTATCTAATCGCAGCCTCCGAACAGTTCCATGCTCTATCCCATCTTTCTCCGTTAAATCATTCAAACTGCTATGACCACTTTCTTCCTCTAAGCAACCATCCTCCATGCTCATACGAGTGCCATAAAGTTCTGCTAGGTCCGCGGAGGATGAGATAGATTGTTCTGACATGGAGTAAAAATCCGCCGAATCAGTCTCGCCCCCAATAGGTATCGCTAACGCATCGCTGTTTTGGAGGTCCGACCTGATATCTAATGCGGTAACCACATCATCTCCCTTCTCCATGGTAGAAGTAGGCAGAACACTAGTATCAGACCGGGTGCAGCTGCTAGATATAGGTGAAGCCAATGTTATAGCATCTGAGGTGAGGGCTCTGCTCAAGCTCTCTGCTCTTGAACTCTCAGCTGTAATCATCGCCTCTCTATTCACAGCCCGTCCTGAGTCAGGAGCGGGAGCAGGGGTTAAAGTTGTAATCACTTGAGCAGGCACCTTCTTCTGTACTCCCTCTGCTCCTGACCCCTCGACCTGTTTTTTAAACTTTAGCTTCCCTGTATCCTTTATTTTAGTTGCTGAAAACATCTCCGGTATTTTCTTTTGTAAACTAGCAACCTCCCCCTCCTTGGCAGATACCGCAACATGCTCTGTGTTATTACTCACGGTAGGCGCAGGAGACATGGAGAGTGTGGCTGAAACCGATGGTGCTGGTGGCAAAGCTATCTCAGCTCCGTCTGCATTTTCAGTGGCAGCCCCCTGCCCCCGGGCTCTCCTTCCTTTTGGCCCCATCTCCGGAACCAACGCCGTCTGCTGACAAACCGGCTTGCCTCCAAACTCTAACCCGCCTTGCTTCACTCGCAGGCGCCGCGTGTTCCAGGTGCGCTGAATCAGTAGCCGGGTCAGGTGCTGCCAGAGAGACGCCCAGCGGCCCGCGTGCGTCCTACGAGTAGCTAGCTCCACCACCGCCCGTATCGCAATCATGCAAAAGCTGTACACCAAAGGTGAGGTTTAATCGCTCCCTTGAATACTTCGCATAACCGTTCAATTTGCTCAGGTCCGTTTCACCATACATCCATTAGCTCTGAGAGGTCCGGCAGGAGCGGCTCACTCACGTGTCCAGCGTGGACGCCATCTTGCCTCCCAAAGTAAGTGTGGTTTGTAACTGAAAATTCAAGAGAATTAGGAAATGTCATTTCATATTGCATGCTCAGCCTACTTACTGCCATTTACAAATGTTGTGTCTAATTAGGACAACCAATTAAAAAGAAACAGAAAATACATTAAAAGCCCAGAAACAAATGTGACATTCATACAGGCTCTGGAAAATCTGTCCTCTGTCATCTGTACTTTCTTTATGCAGGCTACCATACCTTATGCTGTTATCAGAGGTCCCTACAATCAGACACTGGTCTGATTGCTCTGAAAACCATCACTTGTACACTAAATGCAATTTAACACTCAAAAGGACAACATCATATTGAAACGATTGATAATACTATTCATAGTTGTCTCATTGATAGTGGTAATGCTACTATGACACGTAATTTCATGTATATATCTTTTAAGACATTTGTAGTTACATCTGTCATATCATGGTAGGGACAAGAGAATTGCATATGGTGTGCGAGTTAAGAATTGCATGACTGTTATGAGAGCTATGATTTGTGGAGCTAACCATATCTAGTTAGTTTCAGTGTGTTTTTCAATTCAATTCATATTTTATTTATTTATTTATTTAGACTATAATGCGCAACAGCTACCTGCAGTGGGTTTCCCGGCGCAAGGGATAGACAAAAGAAGAAAAGAAAAAAAAAAAGAAAGAGAGGACAGCACGGTCCAATGAGCCAGTTATTGCAAAAGAGCATATCTACTGAAAGAGCAGAGTCTTAAGTTTTTTTCCGAAAACAGAATAGATCAGTCTCTGATTTCAGGGCGATAGGTAGTGTGTTCCAGGATTTGGGGCCTAGATGGGAGGAGGACCGACCCCCCATCTTTACAAGTTTGAATCTTGGAACAGTGAAGTCGCCATTTGCAGAAGATCTCAATGTGCGACTGGGTTTGTAAGTTTGGACAAGACTCTGTAGGTATTTAGGGGCCGAGCCCTGTTTGATTTTAAAAAGATAGCCCAGGGCTTTAAACTTAAGGGCTTTAAACCAGCTGGGTTGGTTAATTAAATAAATTTGTTAATTTCTGGAATATTGATGAATCCATTGCATGATGATTCGCAGGTCCTTTATTAACATTCAGCTAACCCTAATGTATAGGGGTAAATCTTGGCACACTGAGAGCATCCAGATCATGAGAGGGTGGTACAATGCATGTCGGAAAAGGTGGTTCTGACAATCTAATCCACCCGGATGTTTCGCTTTTCGATCCCCTGGTTTCTTACCTTTTACTGTGGGGAGCCTCATAACCTGTGACTCGCATACGGTAAACTGATGGTAAAATGGACTGTGTGTGTGTACCGCCAATGCCCGCCTTTTAAGATAAGGCTGCTGAGACACAGCAAGAGTAAAAGGCACTTGGCTAG
Source organism: Lissotriton vulgaris (assembly GCF_964263255.1). Lineage (NCBI taxonomy): Eukaryota > Metazoa > Chordata > Amphibia > Caudata > Salamandridae > Lissotriton > Lissotriton vulgaris. Next base: position 12,664 of record NW_028247600.1, read on the forward strand.
TTACACGTGAACATGTGTGCACACACATGTGCATATGTGTGAGGGCTGTTCTTGGAAGTCTACCTTTATGTGCAGCCCAGGAATTCTGCACACGTAACCTGGGGGAGAAGGAACTCTGCAGGATTGGGTATTGACCTGGGCTAGGCCTGATAATGTAAGTGTATACAGATAGGAATCATCAGTGTCCCTCCATTATACACTATAAGAATAACTGCCTTAAAGTGCAGCTCTGCTTCCCCTTGGTCTAAAGACACCAGGGTCATACCAATGTACAGTGTAACCTGTCTGAAAAGAAAAATTCTGTGAAGTCCAAAGTCATACCTGTACAGCTTCTTGGTCATTCAGTAATGTCATCAGCTCAGGATTAGAACCCAGGCCTTTTGTCACCTTGCTGGGCTGGTTAATTAATTTTCTCTCCAGCAACAGGAGCAAAGGCCTCCTCCCACAAAAGGAGCAATTAACCTTGATACGGTCAGCTCCGTAGCAGGAAGCGGGGGTTGACTGCTCTGCATCAATCAGTCCGCTGCTATTCTGTGCTTGGAAGAGGGCTGGCCCAAGCCCACTAAACAAAGGGAGGAAGCCCAGACCCTGGAGCCAACCCAAGAGGGGGTCTCTTTTGAGGTTTTGCTGTGGTAGGCCCTGGTGATGATGTCAGCCAGGGGTGGAGCTGAGATCCTTAGAGCACGAGTGGCAAGTGACTCCTGGGTGATGCCATCTGGCAGTATCCACGAATGTTGTGCAGGATGCAGGAAGGTTGAAACCGGGGAGCAGAGGTGATGAGGAAGTCCAGTATAGGCATCTATGAATGGTGATTATTAGCCCACACCACCTTCTATGAGTAGGCCTTGGACTGCTCTGATTTGAAACCATGTGAGAATAAAGCGCTATAATGGGTAGTTTGGTTCACAGTGGAGGACAAACGTAGACCCATTACTTGTGATGGACACCCAACTAATGACTCATTTTCTAACAGCATTTAAGGCACACTTTATCCATTTATTGTAGTAGAATATCTGAGGGCTTGATCGAAACTATAAAGTGATGTTGGGTGCTGAGCATCTGTTCATTACAAATAAAAAGGTGGTATTTCAAGTTACAAATAGTTTTTTTATTAAAATAGCAAGCCTGTATTTTTGAATGAAGATTATTATTTTAAGAAAAAAAGTAGTTATTTGATAAGATCTACAAGCAGAGATATGGGGACAAAATTACTGAATTTTCAAATACACATCTAAAACACATACTTGAGTGGCAATAAGTACTGTTGTCTGAGGACTGCTGTATGAGTCTGTAAAATCTGTCTAGGTCCGTTATGTACTGCCTGAGATTGTATCATCTATATATTTTCCTCACTCTACCTCTGTTCAAATAGATTATCAGTTATAAAATGTACTGGAAAATGTATTCGGAAACAGACAGAATGGAAAAATGAGGAAATTAAATGTAGAATTTTAGCTTGATGCTGTGGTACATTAGAAGCCATGTAAATGAAACTTACTTAACACCACGTTTAATTTATAGCTTTTAAGATTTTTTTTTCAGTGACGTCTTGAAAAATGCACTATTTTGGCACAATTTTTTCGAAATAATATTAGTTCAGGAGAACATGCAACGTACCTGGTGGAACACTATGAAAGTACAGCAACGTTTCATGAGTTACATTTCGGTGCTTGTTAACACAGTTATGTGGCTATGTGGTTTCAATTATCTCCTATTTCACCCTGTTATTAACTTGCTCAATAAAATTCATTAAAAGTGCCACGATTCACCACTTTCAAAGTTCACCATCCAACATAGGTTGTTATGTGATGTTAAGCTATGTAATGCAATGTTATGCCCCCTCTAACAAATCAGCTCCGTAGATGTAACTAAGGGATGTACATATGGCTGAGATACCCGCCACCCCCTCTCAACACAATCCCCCAAGGATAGGAAGACGGAAACGGTTCTGAACTTGTGGAAGGCGGGAGGGAGTTACCCTCCCGGCCGTATTTATTAAAATATGAAACAAAATTAAAACGTTAAAATAACAGTTTCATATCATGTACAATTTCATTTACACATTACGATGTTCTTGGCTGACCTTAACACATCTCTAATACAAAGGTTCTCCTAGCCGATACTAAACATCCTGCAAATGCATTACTCAAACTTTGAAATTGTACATCCTAACATTACGGGCCAACGGCAAGGTCGTAACCGGTGTCAGATCCCCAATATCAGAACTCCCCCCTCACTTGTGAGGGGCGGTCGCACAGAGGACTGTACCACTGTGCCAACTTCCAATTTCCCTTGTCTTAGCGGGGGCCCCCTGTTAACTCGACGCCATCTTTAGTGGTCGTCCGAGGACTCGTGTGAGGTGTCTAGAAGGTAGCGTAGACCCCCCTCCCACCCCACACAACTTACCACATCTGCCGTCGCAGATGTCCTGGCCCCGGGAAATTCCCAGGAGGGGCCCTAGCCCCTCCTCCCCAGGGAGGGGCCTATGGCCGCCTTCCCTTTCGGCGTCCCCATCCTTAGAGGGGACCGCCTCCCCGTTTGAGGGGCCAATGGCCGCCTCCCCCCGGGCGCTCCCATCCATAATGGGTGACGCCCCACCTCTAGGGATCTTCTAATTCCTGCTCACCGATCATGACCTTACCGCCCGACCAAAATAAATACGACAATCTAAGACTAAAGTGGAGAAAAACAATATATACTTTAAGCAAATCAAAGTATAATCTCTACCGAGTATCCGGCGCAACTACTCTGCTGAATAAAACATGCTGAAAATGAAAAATTATCAACTTTATTACACACCAAATTACCAACTTTATTCAAAACAACCTGTAAGAAAACAATATCACAACACTCGACTTTATTCCAACAAATCGCTGTCATCAGGGGCTGGTGGGTGGGTCAAAAATGGCTCTTCGTTCCGTCTCGAGCTCACGTGCAACGGGGAGGTGCAGCTTCAGAGCACAGGAACAAGAGGATGCTTCCTTGGCTTGTCGCACCTTTTATCCTTCTTCGGGCGGGCGTGGACCCACCTCCAATCCGCCTCCAGGGCGTGGCTAGCGGTGTTGGTGTCTAGGACAACCCCCTCTTGGGCGGGAAAAGGCGCGCCCCTGCTACGCCGCTTCGGGCATACCAGCCGAGACTCGCCTCCCGCCCAAAATGGCTTCCCGAGGGGATCGGGGTACTCCAGCATACGTTCGGGGGGACCGAGTGGTCGCCCCTTTCCATATTGCTGAGATACCCGCCACCCCCTCTCAACACAATCCCCCAAGGATGGGAAGACGGAAACGGTTCTGAACTTGTGGAAGGCGGGCGTGCCTCAGCAAGCTTCCCCCCCATGATGCCGCCCTCTTTGCCAAATACTCCTCAACGCATGCTACCGGGCACATGGGAGATCCCGGAATCCGCTGAACCACTACACTGTCCCCGATCGCTTTCTGATCGGTCTTGGACCTGGCAAATGAGACTACCATTGTCTCCCCCTTAATTTGAATGTGCTCATGGCACAGACCACCCCCCGTATCCTGCTTGTTCCTCGCTACCAGCTCGCTTACCCGCATAGCCCCATGGAATGCTAATGCAAAAGCAGCCCGGAATAGCACTGTCTCTGATTGAGATGAACATGTCGCAGGGAGTACGGACAGTAACAGGGCCAACCTTTCAAGACCTATCGGGTGTCTTTCATCCACTCTGCAACCCTCACGGCGTTGCCACCCATGCAGCGCCTTCTGCACCAAGAAAGACGCCGTGGGATCCTGTATGCCATGGGCCCGTGCCATGAAAGAAATGGCGGCCCGTGCCTATTGGCCGTAGCCACTGATTTGCCTGCCTGATGTAATGATAACAAAAAGTTCAGGACATACTCTTCTTGGCCCCAAAGCTCCCCCCTAGCTGAACCCAAAAAGGACAAATAAGAACGGAACGCCCCTTCATAAGCCTTCCTTGTCCTGGGTGCTAGACTCTCTCCCACGAGGTCTTGTAGTCCGGGGCACCGAGAGACCAGAGAGCTTCGGGAAATGGTGCCGCCACAGGGTCCGCTGAGGGCAGAAAACCCCAGAAGGCCTGCATACGGGAACGAGAAAGCGCATCAGCTGCCTGATTTAACACCCCTGGCACATGTCTTGCCCTAAAGTGGACGTTTAGTCTCATACACAGCAGGACAATTTCCTTCAACAGTCTCAAGATCCATTTGCAGCGTGCTGACTGACTATTGATACACTCAACCACGGTCATATTATCAGACCAGAACACCACAGAGCGATCACGAAACTCCTCAGGCCATGTTTTCAAGGCCACCAGAATAGGGAACAGTTCGAGAAACCCAATGTTACCTGTCAGCCCACTCTCGTGCCACCATGTCGGCCAGGTTCGTGCTGACCAATGATTACCCAAGATGGCGCCAAAACCCACACTCCCTGCCGAGTCAGTCCACAACCCCAGCTCCACGGAGGAGACCGCTGGTTTGGTCCACACGACACGACCGTTGAAATCCGCCAGGAATGCCAACCATATGCGCATGTCCTGGCGGACCTCTGCCGAGAGCCTTGTGCGGTGGTGCCCTTCCTTAAGGCCGACCATGGCTTGAGCAATAGAGCGGGAAAAGGGGCGAGCCATCGGTATTACTCTAAGGGCAAAATTCAGCTGACCCACAGCCTGCTGCAACTGATGCAAGTTTACCTTCGTCTCACTAATACATGTTTCAAGCGATGCCTTAAACCTCGTTACCTTTTCCTTAGGCAAACGGAAGCACCTCTCTTCGGAGTCGAGCTCTATTCCAAGAAACTCGAGCGAAGTAGCCGGGCCCACTGTCTTACCTGGTGCCAAAGCGAGTCATGAGATCACAAAATTCATTCAAAGCCTGTGCACATTCTATGTCCCCGGCTGCCCCCAGAAATAGAAAATCATCAAGATAATGCATAACATGTGTAAACCCTGTTGTTCTTGTGAACGCCCATTGCAAAAAACTACTGAATTTTTCAAAATACGCACAAGAGATGGAGCAACCCATTGGCATACATTTATCCATGTAGTAGCGTCCTTGAAACATGAAACCAAGGAGACGCTGATCATCGGGGTGTACCGGGAGCAACCGGAACGCCGACTCAATGTCCGATTAGGCCATCAACGCTCCGGGCCCCAGGCGATTCAACATGGCGACTGCCTCATCAAAAGATGCGTACCGCACCGAACAAACTGCCGGGTCAATCGCATCGTTCACCGAAAGACCCCTTGGAGCTGACAAATTATGTATCAACCTGAATTCCCCTGGGTCCTTTTTGGGGACCACTCCCAGAGGCGAACAAACAAAATTAGCAACAGGCGGCATGTCATATGGGCCGGCAACCCGACCTCGGGTCACCTCCTTCCCAATCTTTGCTTGTACCACCGCCGTATTCTGCAGAACCGACAGTTGGTTCCTACATTGCGCTTTACCCTGAAAATCCCCCGCCGGGATGCGGAAACCATATGAAAAACCATCTCGCAACACCCCAGCGGAGATATGATCCGGATATTCGTTCAGCCAAGGAATCATTGCCATGATATCAATCGGGGTAGGGAGAGGCGCCCCTCGGACTATTTCAGACCTGTTTGGCGCCCCCTCTACTTCCCGGATCACCATTTTTGGCTCTGCACATGGTCTCGGGGTGCGAGGACTGCCCACACCCAGTACATTCATGCCTAAACCTGCAAGATCCCTGCGGCCTAGTACATTTGCCTCTGTTAAAGCTCCAGCAGACCCCTTTTTTACCTGAGTTGCCACTATTCCTTGTGTGTTGATCATTGCTTGATCCTGCCCGAAAGGGCGCCCCAGATGAATGGCGGGAAAACTCGACCATATTCCCCCCTAAAGATGGCGACTTCGCCGTGCCTGACTTCTCCATTCTCTGCCAGGAAATGGAGTCGAAACAGTCCCACGTCAGGGATGAGTCGTGCTCCTTGGAGTTACGAAATATGCTATCGTAATAAAACCATTGATTGCCACCATATGTTCCATAAAATTCCATGATACGTGTCTGATACACGGCTAATCCCACCAATAATTCGGGCCTAAGTTCGCCCATAATTGCAATGAACATTCCAAACGCTCTGCCCCAATTGTCGATCGATTCATCGACTCTGAAACCGGCCATCTTGGCGCACCATACACTAGGATGCAGAAACTCCTTTTGATTTTTAACATGTTCAATCTCATAGTGATCGGTCAACAAGGAAAACATGTTCACGTATTTATCAGCCCATATCCTTTCTTTTACCTCAATCGGGATATGCTGAACAACTTTTTCCCTCCTTGAAGGTACCGATCCCTCCCCCGCAATCGGCAACGGCTGCTTACCTGAACCGGCCACTGTGACCGTAGTTCCTGCCGAACCAACGCCCGATACTGGTTGTTCCACGGGAGCCTGCGGGGAAACAAAAGGAGACGGTGCCTTCGCAGCATCTTTCGATTGCCGCAACTGCTTCATTATTGCTTTGGCTTCCTCAGCCGTGGCCCCCTCATTCTCTTTGCCTAACCATGCCGCCAACTGAGCGGCCAGCTCAGGAGGCATATCCTCCCCGTTCACTGGAGTGACTACCACAGGGATCGGTTGGCCCACATCTCGGACCGGAGTCGGGGCCTCGATCGGGGTGACCGGGTGCGCAGGGGGTGCTTCGGGAACCGGGGACTCCCCCCCGAGGCTCCCTTCTTGGCCCTTCTACCTCTCCCGCTAGGGACCACTCCCGGCAATGCTGGTCCGATGACTCTCTTAGGCCCCCCCACACCATTCATTACCGCCATCTGCGTTTTCATATCCGCCATTTCTTTCATCAGCATACGAAGCATCTGATCGGTCCCGATCCTCTTTCCGACCTTCTTGCTAGGCATCGTCGGCGTATACTCCTCAAAGGTCCTAGGCAGGAAGCTCCGCACTCACTGAAAGAAGAAACACACGATTAATTCTCAAAAATGGCTCTTCGTTCCGTCCCGAGCTCACGTGCAACGGGGAGGTGCAGCTTCAGAGCACAGGAACAAGAGGATGCTTCCTTGGCTTGTCGCTCCTTTTATCCTTCTTCGGGCGGGCGTGGACCCACCTCCAATCCGCCTCCAGGGCGTGGCTAGCGGTGTTGGTGTCTAGGACAACCCCCTCTTGGGCGGGAAAAGGCGCGCCCCGGCTACGCTGCTTCGGGCATACCAGCCGAGACTCGCCTCCCGCCCAAAATGGCTTCCCGGGGGGATCGGGGTACTCCACCATACGTTCGGGGGGACCGAGTGGTCGCCCCTTTCCATTTCCATCCTTTTTTCTGCAGTGGCAGAAACACTACTGTGAAAAACTAAGGTTAGGATAAAACAGATTATATTTTGGATACTGTGTAAAAGTAGAAAGGAGAACCAACAGGCTTTTTTTAGAATACAATTATTTTACCTCACTCCAGCAATCATATATTGCAAATGTTTCTCTTCTACTTTAGCGTACAAGGTCAATGTAGACATAAAATCCACTCACCCCCATACTATTACTCAACTGGTCTACATAGGATCGGTGGCGAGGAAGGGTTAGAGTGACGCGACAAAACTGGTAGGATAATGAGGACTGGGCCAGACGAAATAGGATACTGGTCTCAAAAAGTAGGCTCAGCCTATGTATTAATGGATCAATTTGCAAATTACTGAATAATAGAGGAGACCAACCTGCTAATGAAAAGTAATTAAGTAGGTCACAATTTGTGACCCAATAGGACTAGCTACAATCTCGGGGATGGTGGCCTGCAAGGGATAGCAGGCTTCTGTATCAGTCACTGCGTCTCAAAATTAGAAAAAAAAGAAGATTTCATGTTTTAAACATTTCAGTGTGAGTTGATAGTTGTTCCTTGGACCACTGCCTACTCCCCCCTTAAACTGCCATCCCAAGTTTGCAAAGTTGAAGACGTTGCACTCGAATTCCAGTTGAAAACCCTTGAAAAATGTGCTGCCAATTTGCAATTTGGAAGGGACGACCACAACATACCCCTTCCAAATTGGGAATTATTAACCATTTTGAAACCCATTTCAGGAGTTAGTAAAAACTTTTTTTACATCTGCCTTTTTTTTGCACATTAGTTGGAACAAAGCCAGCCTGCATATCGCCCCCTCATTGGAGTATTCCCGATCAACAAACTGTGCTCCTGCTGGAAAAACATCTCACAGCTCCCACAAACCATCACCTGTTATCAGCAGGAGGAAAAATGTCAAGGAATGCACTACCCGAGTACAGCTGTGCAAACACACATTTCTCCTTCAGGCAATCCAATTTCAGGATCACTAGGAATCTCACTCATCTCTCATGCCTCTCAACATCAGCCCTCAACTCTCATTCATAGCAGCCTTTTTCCTAAGTAGTCTCTCGTCACCAGTGAAGACATGAGGTCTGTCCTCATGTAACAACACCATGGATTTCATGATCGCTGCTGTCAACTCCTTTTCCCTTGACTATTCAGTTATCTAGGTTACCACCAGAGTGTTGCCTCTCTCCAGATTGCTAGTTCCTGCGCTATATGGCAGCCAAATTGTACTGCACACTACCTGGTGTACCTCCTCAGCTATCAGGGCCAACAAATCACCTAAGACTCGACTACTTTTTGACAGCTTTGGTTCCACTTTTACTCTCACCAGGACGCTCATCATCTTCAAGCATGTCCCTCTATACAGGTTTTCAAGTTGCTTTCACTACATTAATGTGATGTGCTTTATTACATTAGACTTGAAGGGCACCAAATCTTAAATCTCTTCGCTAATTTCCTTAATCTGATTTTCCACTCAATGGATTCTTTTCACAAGCTGCATCTGCTCCTTCTGTATGTCCAAAACCTTTTCAGCTAGCCGCCTCCCCAGGTTCTTTTCAACTTCTCTCACTGCCTTTTCAATGCATTCTAATTTCACAGCTAGGGCAGCCTACAGGTGCATTGGTGGCGAAACTGAAGTGTCCCCTTTCCTGATAGAGTGTCACCTTTCCAACTCAAGCATCACGTTTTCTGGTAAAGCGTCACTTTTTAAGCAAATGCGTCACAGTCAGTACTGAAGCCTCCCCTTTCCTACTAGAGTGTAACCTTTCATAAACAAGCATGTTTTTATCTGACACATCACTAGAGAAATGGTTAGGATGCAAGTTGCACAGAACACATGACAACGGCCAATGCCTTATTTCTGATACATTGATGCCTGTCTTCCGACCTGAAAGTAAACTTTTTAAGTCTACTTTTAGTTGATGAGATGTGGATAAGTTGATATTCCCTGGGACTGTGACATGAATGTAAAGACAACTAAGGTTTTCAAACATTTATTCTCATGTTGAACCTTCATTGCATGTTGCTTCATGGTCCATTCCCAAACATGTGGATCAGGTAAAGATATGTTGTACAATGTGTGTGCATCTGCGATTGCCAGCCACAGTGTTTTGGATGCCTCCACCATCAGCATTCTCATCCTCCTCCTCCTCCTTTATCGGGTCCTGCTGTAGTTTGATGCCTGAACCAGGGGACATTATTCACAAACAAGTGCGAAAAAGAGGCAGATGTAAAAAATGTTATTGCCAAGTCCCCAAATGGATTTCCATTTTGGAAGGGGCATGTTGTGGTTGTACCTTCCAAATTTGAAACTGGCAGCATGTTTATCAAGGGTTCACTACTGGAATTCCAGTGCAACCCCTTCACCTTTGCAAATTAGGGTTGCAGTTTACAGGGGGGTAGGCAGTGGTCCAAGGAATGAATATCAACTCACACTAAAATGTTAAAAAAAATGATTTTTTTTTTTAAGCAGCCCTATTTTAAGTAGCCCCATTTGCTTAAAGGAAATAGGGCTTCTTTTTAAAAAAAATGTTTCTAATTTTGAAATACAGTAACTGGTATGGTAGTCTGCTGGACCTTGCAGGCCACTATCCGTGAGATTGTAGCCAGTCATAATGGGACACAGATTGTGACTTACCAAATTTATTTTTAATTAGCAGGTTGTATCATGAGGCACTATCCTCTTTTCTCAGTGCTTGGTCGCCCGAGTGCAGCAGTCGCGCTCAATAAAACCCCTTTTCATTTCATTTCACTCATTTCATTTCAGGTTGGTCTCCTCAATGATTCAGTCATTTGCAAATTGACAACAGAAGAAGGACAGAGTTGCATGTGAAATGGACAGGGACAAAGTGCTATGTTAAATCATTTCCAATGTACGCAGGCCCACATAATGGATGGCTCCTAATATGCTGTGAAAAGGTTGTGTTGTGGCAGCTATGCTATGGATGCTTCTGGCACATGTGCCATATCCTGCCCCAAAAACAAATGTTGATCTTTTGTTCTGATGTCTCACACCCATGCTATGGACAGAAAGCACCAACATGCAACCAGAAATATGTAACAGAAATGTTGCATGGTATAGGCTGTGATTTTCCTGACACAGTATGCTTGCCCAACTCCAACATTGCACAGGACACAGGTGTGGTTGAGTTGTACCACATGCCACAGGCAATACTTCAATTTGTCAACAGCACATCTAATGTTTACATGTTCACAGTAAACATGTTTTCAAATGTATATGCCCTCCCATTGTGAGTTCACATAATGAATATGCCTGCGGATTACTTTCCTCCACCCTACCACAAATTAGTACAGTTTAAATTATTGAAGACATTTCAGACATTCATGCCACTCAAACAGCAAATTGTTCTATAATCCTTACATGTATCTCTAGTACAGCGTCTAACCACAGTTTGGACTCCAATGGACTTGGGTGACCATGTGAGCAGGCTTGGCATACCAAACCATGATGTCACCCTAGTATAGATGCTTGCTGCATATGTATTTGTGAGGTGACATAGTTGACATGTATCATGAATGATAGCAAAATCGGTGGGCAAGATACATATCCACATTTGTTTGAGTGAGTACATATGTCCATTGTCCATACCAATGGCTTACTTGGGTTCACCCATTAGCCGACATTTATCGTGATATGTGGCAACTGTCATGGGTACCTGCGCATTCCTCAGAATACTGTATATTGATAGCATGTGAGATGGGGTGCGAGAGAAGCAATTTACAAAATGGCATGGTGGTACAAAGGACGTTGTGATGAAACTCGATGTGAACTGCAATATGCCTGTCTGCTGCACAATGCTTTTATAGGCCTACACATGAAAATGTATTGTACTGTTTGTGTGACTGGTCCACACAGACTGTGACGTTTCCTACACTAGTGCAGACTGAATAGGTATGAGTCAATGTGGAACATGTCACAAGTTCACATATGCTCTCATATACCCAAGCCCGATAATTGTCACATGTTGATATCTTTGTAGAGTTTCATGAGGAATAAGGCCAATGTGTTAAGTACCACAGGCATGTATGCACTGTGCTGTCAGTATAAAGGTAATTTCAGATTCCACCAACTGCTGCTGTAATCCATACTGTCTCCCCCACGGGTTGTCACCATTTAAACGTTTCAGCCAATTACCTGCAAGATACAGCACAAGGTTGTCATACATATGAGATCTACAGCATGCATGCACACACTCATCACACGGATTAAGTATGAGTTGATGTGCATCTAGATAACAATCTGTACTGATATTTATGGTCAGACACTTGATTATTTAAAGAAATACATGCTATTGGTAGCTTTTCATTACACGATCTAGGTTAAAGTGTTCCTGGAATGTCCATGTGTCATTCTTGGAGAAGTGCCCAACAGGTCTGTTGATTTGGAGGTAACTAGCCCACTCCGTCTATGTTTCAACTACCTGGCACAGTGTCAATCTATGGTGCATCGTGTGTGGGCTTGTGCATTTGCCATAACATTGAAGCATTGCTGAAGCACAATATGTGTATTTGTTACACGTTACTAGCTCCACATAGGTGATCACCCATTGATTTTACCCACTTGCATAATGCATGAAAACCCCCAGGGAGTACATAGATGGACCATGTATACACAACATCATTATGCAGTTTCTGTCCCAATATGCACATGCGTCTACTTTTATGAGTAATGGCTAAGTAGAAGAACCCTACTTGTAGTGAGCACTGTTCCTACTGGAAAAAAAGACCTTTTTCAACAATATAGAAAAATCTACTATTAACTTAATCAAACAATAAGCAATATAAGATTTCGCGTTCTATTATTTAATTCTCATTCATAGAACTTTTATACAGCATAGATACATTAATACATTCTGTTCATGTATCCTGTTTATACATCTGTTCTAACTGTAGAACAATCAACATGTTTTGCGTAGAGATGTAAATCGGTACATAACAAATATTCTATTTACATATTACTAAACATTTGGGAAACCATGATTCATTGTAGTACATAATTCAGTCTGAGGTGATTTTCTGAAGACACGATGCCCAATGCATTTCGGGACCAAAAGGTACCCTTCTTCAGGGGAAACATCCTAGAACATACAAAGAACTAATCAGTAAAATCAAAGAAACTAAATGTTTTCAACATAGTGTGAGCTATCTGAAAATGAGAGACACAGAAGGGGGAAGAAAAAACATTGTAACTTCATTGGTTATAAAATAATGTGGAGTTCTACTTAACAGTCTATACATATATGGTATAACATCTAACAGGTAGCATCATATGTCGGCCTGGATGAACCTCCTAAATGGATATTAGACATACACTTATACTGGTTCATGAAAGTAAAAAACATGATCACAATCTTGTATAATCAGAGTGATATGGCTGTGACTGATTATGAGCCAAACACGAGTACAGAAAAACTTTGTATGTGCGTCAATAGTTACACAAGTCTGGAAATTGAGGTTACATGTATAACAATCTTTGTAACATGCTGTGTGAAATACACTGTAAAATAAAACACCTAAAAAGGTGTAAACCATTGGGCGCACAACATTATGGAGATACATACTATTATAGTATCAGATTCGATGGCAATATACAATTGTGCATGTGTCATTTGAAATTTACCAAATGCCTATAAACTTTGTAACAGGGTTTTGCTCAACTTCCGATTAAGCTTTGAAATGAATGGGTTTTAGTACCTTTCGCTATGACTCACATTCACTCATGCAGTACCAGCCTCATTTGTACTATTTGGCCGCCTTCACATTCCATTGACATAGAACACCCAGTTATTGACTACACACATAATATCGGTGTAGTACTTTCTTTTCATTTTCGATTTCTTTGTTAAAAAAATCTTTTCAGATACACGACATATCAGTGAACGACCGAGAGGGTCATATTGAATCGTAATACATTCCGATTATTTCCCTAGCACAGTCATATTTACATTGATACGTTTTAGTTTTATTTTTATACTGGTACTACTTGGTTTGTCACGATAGGCAGTTATCATGGGACTACATTTCCCATAAGTACCCGCATATTTTCTTAATCACAGGAACTCTTTAAATAGCGGTCTTGTAACCTTTCGCGGTTACTTGAGAATTCGTAGCGGGATCATCGGATACAGGAGCAGTACACCACGAAGTCGCGGAGGTAAACAAGTTTATTTTAGTGCTGACCGTTAAGAGTGTCATTTTTTTCAAAAACATGAGAGCAACATCAATGATAGATTTTAGTTTCGTTATTTTAGCGACGTGCTCTACATCACATCCTCGAAGTTGCATTCAATCGGGTTATTACTGTCACGTTCCCGTTTTTTCTATGATCATACGGAGGTAAATTATTTAGACTCATTAGTTCTCATTAGACTAGTATCACTTTGTGAGTGTGTACACCTAGTGACAGGCCACGTTCTTGTTTTTCAGTGGCACATTATTTTCCATTATCCCGTATCTCCTCTCACGAGTACTTCTTTATTATCACCACGTTGCAACTACAGACTCCATCCTTGGGAACGACTTGATAGAGTCCAAGGTATGTGCTACTTAGTATATCCTCTAGCAACCACGTGTTTTCTAGTATCATAGTATATATACAACCTCCCATTTCAGCACTCATATGGTCCTGAAAGCGAAGTTACTACGCACACACGACGTCTGTAGAAGAATCCCAATTTCCTCTAAGTGACAACTAGTGACTTAGGTATATGTTTGTATTCTTTTATAGTTTTTCTTGCACTCTCTATTAGGAGAGCCATATTTACATCTGGTGTCTTTTATTTAACCCACTCAGAGGCCGAGTTTCCAGGGTTATACCATACATTGTGTCTTCAGAAAATCACCTCAGACTGAATTATGTACTACAATGAATCATGGTTTCCCAAATGTTTAGTAATATGTAAATAGAATATTTGTTATGTACCGATTTACATCTCTACGCAAAACATGTTGATTGTTCTACAGTTAGAACAGATGTATAAACAGGATACATGAACAGAATGTATTAATGTATCTTTGCTGTATAAAAGTTCTATGAATGAGAATTAAATAATAGAACGCGAAATCTTATATTGCTTATTGTTTGATTAAATTACTAGTAGGTTTTTCTATATTGTTGGAAAAGGTCTTTTTTTCCAGTAGGAACAGTGCTCAGTACAAGTAAGTTTCTTCAACTTAGCCATTACTTTTCACCCGTTGTGCTAGCCAACACAATACCGTAGTGATGCACCCTTGGATTAGATTTGTCAAGAATTTTGCCTAAGATTACATAGCGAGTGCTCCTCTTACCCCTCTTCGTTATCTACTTTTATGAGGCCAGACACTGCCATGTCCTGTACCTAAAAGGTCAATACCTGAGTAGGTTTGCGTTGTATCTTTATGGGAAGCCCTTGCCTCTCATGACGGTTGTTCATGATTTTTCCCATATATGTCTTATATTTGGCTGGACATGCCACTTGTGCTGCTAATAGTAATTCATGAATGTAATTGATGACAACATGGACAATTTCAGCTTGTCCTGGTGCATATGTCCTTCCTCTCCAACAGACAACATGACCCCTGAGCCATTATTGGAGTCACGTGGAGAGGTACCGCCACATCGGGCACATGGCAGTCCCCACCAGCACATCCAACATACTACGAGAAGCAGTCCCTGAAGGACAATGCTGATGCAAAACTGAGGCTTTCAGGGCCGGAAGTTCAAACCGCAACTCTGATGAGGATGGTGCAGATCCTACAGCAATCAGTGGAGTGTTTGTTGGTATTTTTCAGTGTATAGAGTTGTAACATAGGTTAGGATAGGTTTTAGCTTAGTCGTAGGTTAGGTTAGTCTTATGGGCATAATAACTTCAGAGACGTTGTGGTGGCGATACGGCCTTGCCTTATTCACAAGGCAGTGTTAAGCCACTTAAGGTGGCTTGATGCTGCCTTGTGAATAGGCCCCCTTTCACGCTGTGTTTAGCATGAACGGGGCGTACAGTGGGTGTTGTGGTGAGCGTTCCACTGCAACACCCATTGATATTTACGCTGCCCCCTATTTAGAAGGGCAGCGTAAATAGGAGCTAAAGCCAAACTTAAAACCAGGAAAACCCTGGTCTTAAGTTGACGATACGAGGAGAAATGCTT
This sequence comes from Lissotriton vulgaris, assembly GCF_964263255.1. Taxonomy (NCBI): domain Eukaryota; kingdom Metazoa; phylum Chordata; class Amphibia; order Caudata; family Salamandridae; genus Lissotriton; species Lissotriton vulgaris. The sequence continues at coordinate 28,105 of NW_028247600.1, forward strand.
TATTTCCCCTCGTTTTTTCATTTTCTATGTGTGCTCCCTTGTGCAGCACACATGGAAAATGCAAAATGCCATGGTTTGTTTATGTACAGGAAGGTGTCCCTTCCTGTAAATAAACATAAACATAAACATGTTTTTAGAAAATGCCATTTTGCAACTTACATGTATACTGCATGAAGCAGCACACATGTAAGTTACAAGCTGGCATTTTAGGTTTGATTATGTGCCGGAAGGGACGCCTTCCTGTACATAAACAAACCTCCCTGCTCGCGGACACCCTGAAGAAAGGGTGCCTGCATTTGGCGCTAAGTTGTGAAAATTAGCGTCATCGCAGGGGGGAAAGCAAGGCTGCACCGTGTCCTTGTGAATATGGTGCAGCCTTACTTTTCGGAAGTGGCGGAGAGAGGCGTTAAGCCAAGAAGGCTAAAGCCTCTCTCTACCACTTCCTTGTATATATATCCCCCTCTGTGTTTTTAGAGGTTTTAAAAAGTAGGAATTTTTAGGTGGGGATATGGGTAGGTAGGTTGATAAGTGGGTGGGGTTTAATGTATAGTGTGTGCATAAACATAATAACACCCACCGCCCCCCAAAAAAGAATATATATATATATATATATATATATATATATACATGTCCAAGAAAAACTGCTTTCAAAAGCCAAAAACACGCACTCAGAAAGGTGCAGCAAAAAGGGTTTATTCACGAGGTACCGCTACGCGTTTCAGCACAAAGGTGCCTTGATGACACGTTTAACCATAACCAATCAAGAACGACTTTTGTACAAACAAGAATGACCACCATGTTTGGTAAACATAGGAGAAGGACACATACACTGTCAAAATTGCGTCGGCCATTGTTAACTAGTCATTTCGCATTTCATATCTATTGCTTCATAGAAATGTAAACGGATAAATAAAACTTGCACCAAAGTTGCAATAAGAGACATATACTCATTCTCATGAAACATGTGAAAATAGTAAATGAGCCATATTGTGCCTGTATAGCATGTTACAGGATATGACAAATGCCTGCAGTAGTTAATGTTAACTTGTGCCTCTTAAATATACTTCTGAATATCCCGTATCATTTCCTTAATTTTCGGGGAAATTTTGAGGGTAATTTTGACACAAATTCCAAATTAATCACACCACTGTCCTAATGTTATATTAGGCTGACATCTGAAATAAAGTGGATGCATCACGAGCCTCGGACGTGCAAATTAAATGAAAGGTTCAAGTAAATTAAAGGCTATCTGTCAAGAGGCATACGAGTGCTTCAATAATACATGTAGTACATTTCTAATATATGTTGTCCGTCACATGATTAGGGTAGTACTATTAAACATTAGACCCAACAATTACAATGCATATCATATTCGGGTCTGGTAGCCGTAGGGCTTCTGGCACACTCGTAAACAATTTTTAAACAGTACAGTAATTGAATTACGTGATGCATATCCTAAGCGAAAGTGCCCATGAGATAGATGCATGGCATTGGAATTAACTTGTCACTAGCGGGAAAGTCTGACCGTTATGAGGCCATATTTACAAACGAACAAATATTCACTCGGTCTAGTGCCCGAAATAGAATTAAATTAAGGCTGAGTTTAAAGTCTCTGAGATATTTGTCCTCCCATAAGGGTCAATCTCGTATGTAACCAGGAAGTACAATCATGGTAAACAGAGTGCATCTAGATCCAAGGGATCATAGCGGCGGGGGGAGGCAAAAAAATAATAAAGGTGATGGTGTGTTTCTTAGCTTATCGTGGTGAAGTGACAGTCTTCTATTCAGTTCAGGCATGTGAGGGTCAGTGCAGTGCTCAGATTTTCTAAGGAGTGAAGTGCCCCCAACCGGCTCCTAGAAAGCAAGGTAACAGAAATAGTGGGTTAAAATAGGTTAAAAACACGGTTGAACATTTGTAAGCAATTAATATGCATGAACAAACAGATTACATGATTCAGGACAAGGATATACTTGATGTTATAGGGGTCCAACCAGAAGGCAGTATAGTATTCAGACATGTGTGGTTACTCCATGTGAAGATGAGTTGCGAGCTCCTCATCCATGTTGTGTCCCCCAGGGAATTTCGTCTCGAGTTCTAATATCCATTTGGATTCCCTTTTTCTGAGAGCAAGTTCACGGTTCCCACCCCGTTTACCAACATTGACCTGTTCAATTGCATAGTATTTAAGAAGGTCATTATTTGATTGGTGTGCGGTTTGGAAATGTCTTGCAATGGGGTATTTGGGGTCCCGGTTGGTGATGGCCCTCAGGTGTTCCTGGACCCTTTTCTTTGCCATACATGAAGTGCTGCCCACATATTTCTTATGACATGGGCATTCCAAAATATAGATCACAAAAGTGGAGCTACACGTCAAAAATTGTTTAATTTGTTTTCTGGTGTTGGTCCCTGGTATCTCAAATTCTTTCACCATCTCACTGGTGCGGCAGGCCCTGCAGTGTCCACAAGGGTAAAACCCACTAAGCCCTCGGATGTGTTGGCCCTTCCTATCTGAGATGTCACTTTTCACCAACATGTCTCTTAAATTGCGACCTCTTCTATACGTTATCAGTGGTCTATAGTTTAGGTCCTATAATGGAGTCTGATTTTAAGATTTTCCAGTTATCAGCCATTATTTTGTGTACCTGTTTAGACTTTTGGTTGAAAGTGGTTATAATTCTGGGAGAATCTGATGGAATAGTGGGTTTAGGCATGGGATTGAGGGTCTCTGATCTCTGAACATTCGAAGCTTTAGAAAAGGCTTTAGTCAGTACCCCCTCAGGATATCCCCTATCCCGAAACCGTTTGAGTATGGTGTCACTTTCGTGTATGAAATCTTCCTCTTTGGTACAGTTTCTTTTGGCTCTTAAGAGTTCCCCATAGGGGATGCTCCATTTGAGTGGTTCAGGATGGGAGCTAAGGGCATGCAGTAAGCTGTTACCTGCGGTGTCTTTTTTATGGAGTTTAGAAATGAGTGTACCATTTTGATTCTCAATACTTGTATCTAAAAACTCCACCCGTTCTTTGCTGATATTATAGGTCAGATGGATGTTGTAGCTATTTTGGTTCAGCTTGGCAATGAAGGAAATGGCTTCTTCCTCTGTGCCATGCCAAATGACAAAGAGGTCGTCTATGTATCTAGACCATATATGTACTTTTTTGAAGTCCTCCCTAAGATCTGCATTGGTCATGATTTCTTCTTCCCACTTTCCCAAGAACAAATTGGCGAAGTTGGGAGAAAAAGCCGAACCCATGGCCGCCCCACGTATTTGTTTGAAATAGGTACCATCAAACATGAAGATATTGTTACGTAGGCATAGCTTCATCCTCTCAATTATCATCACAGTATGGTTTTTGAATCCTATATCGCGGTTTTGAAAAACCGCGATATAGGATTCAAAAACCATACTGTGATGATAATTGAGATGATGAAGCTATGCCTACGTAACAATATCTTCATGTTTGATGGTACCTATTTCAAACAAATACGTGGGGCGGCCATGGGTTCGGCTTTTTCTCCCAACTTCGCCAATTTGTTCTTGGGAAAGTGGGAAGAAGAAATCATGACCAATGCAGATCTTAGGGAGGACTTCAAAAAAGTACACATATGGTCTAGATACATAGACGACCTCTTTGTCATTTGGCATGGCACAGAGGAAGAAGCCATTTCCTTCATTGCCAAGCTGAACCAAAATAGCTACAACATCCATCTGACCTATAATATCAGCAAAGAACGGGTGGAGTTTTTAGATACAAGTATTGAGAATCAAAATGGTACACTCATTTCTAAACTCCATAGAAAAGACACCGCAGGTAACAGCTTACTGCATGCCCTTAGCTCCCATCCTGAACCACTCAAATGGAGCATCCCCTATGGGGAACTCTTAAGAGCCAAAAGAAACTGTACCAAAGAGGAAGATTTCATACACGAAAGTGACACCATACTCAAACGGTTTCGGGATAGGGGATATCCTGAGGGGGTACTGACTAAAGCCTTTTCTAAAGCTTCGAATGTTCAGAGATCAGAGACCCTCAATCCCATGTCTAAACCCACTATTCCATCAGATTCTCCCAGAATTATAACCACTTTCAACCAAAAGTCTAAACAGGTACACAAAATAATGGCTGATAACTGGAAAATCTTAAAATCAGACTCCATTATAGGACCTAAACTCTCGGATAGACCACTGATAACGTATAGAAGAGGTCGCAATTTAAGAGACATGTTGGTGAAAAGTGACATCTCAGATAGGAAGGGCCAACACATCCGAGGGCTTAGTGGGTTTTACCCTTGTGGACACTGCAGGGCCTGCCGCACCAGTGTGATGGTGAAAGAATTTGAGATACCAGGGACCAACACCAGAAAACAAATTAAACAATTTTTGACGTGTAGCTCCACTTTTGTGATCTATATTTTGGAATGCCCATGTCATAAGAAATATGTGGGCAGCACTTCATGTATGGCAAAGAAAAGGGTCCAGGAACACCTGAGGGCCATCACCAACCGGGACCCCAAATACCCCATTGCAAGACATTTCCAAACCGCACACCAATCAAATAATGACCTTCTTAAATACTATGCAATTGAACAGGTCAATGTTGGTAAACGGGGTGGGAACCGTGAACTTGCTCTCAGAAAAAGGGAATCCAAATGGATATTAGAACTCGAGACGAAATTCCCTGGGGGACACAACTTGGATGAGGAGCTCGCAACTCATCTTCACATGGAGTAACCACACATGTCTGAATACTATACTGCCTTCTGGTTGGACCCCTATAACATCAAGTATATCCTTGTCCTGAATCATGTAATCTGTTTGTTCATGCATATTAATTGCTTACAAATGTTCAACCGTGTTTTTAACCTATTTTAACCCACTATTTCTGTTACCTTGCTTTCTAGGAGCCGGTTGGGGGCACTTCACTCCTTAGAAAATCTGAGCACTGCACTGACCCTCACATGCCTGAACTGAATAGAAGACTGTCACTTCACCACGATAAGCTAAGAAACACACCATCACCTTTATTATTTTTTTGCCTCCCCCCGCCGCTATGATCCCTTGGATCTAGATGCACTCTGTTTACCATGATTGTACTTCCTGGTTACATACGAGATTGACCCTTATGGGAGGACAAATATCTCAGAGACTTTAAACTCAGCCTTAATTTAATTCTTTTCGGGCACTAGACCGAGTGAATATTTGTTCGTTTGTAAATATGGCCTCATAACGGTCAGACTTTGCCGCTAGTGACAAGTTAATTCCAATGCCATGCATCTATCTCATGGGCACTTTCGCTTAGGATATGCATCACGTAATTCAATTACTGTACTGTTTAAAAATTGTTTACGAGTGTGCCAGAAGCCCTACGGCTACCAGACCCGAATATGATATGCATTGTAATTGTTGGGTCTAATGTTTAATAGTACTACCCTAATCATGTGACGGACAACATATATTAGAAATGTACTACATGTATTATTGAAGCACTCGTATGCCTCTTGACAGATAGCCTTTAATTTACTTGAACCTTTCATTTAATTTGCACGTCCGAGGCTCGTGATGCATCCACTTTATTTCAGATGTCAGCCTAATATAACATTAGGATAGTGGTGTGATTAATTTGGAATTTGTGTCAAAATTACCCTCAAAATTTCCCCGAAAATTAAGGAAATAATAGGGGATATTCAGAAGTATATTTAAGAGGCACAAGTTAACATTAACTACTGCAGGCATTTGTCATATCCTGTAACATGCTATACAGGCACAATATGGCTCATTTACTATTTTCACATGTTTCATGAGAATGAGTATATGTCTCTTATTGCAACTTTGGTGCAAGTTTTATTTATCCGTTTACATTTCTATGAAGCAATAGATATGAAATGCGAAATGACTAGTTAACAATGGCCGACGCAATTTTGACAGTGTATGTGTCCTTCTCCTATGTTTACCAAACATGGTGGTCATTCTTGTTTGTACAAAAGTCGTTCATGATTGGTTATGGTTAAACGTGTGATCAAGGCACCTTTGTGCTGAAACGCGTAGCGTTACCTCGTGAATAAACCCTTTTTGCTGCACCTTTCCGAGTGCGTGTTTTTGGCTTTTGAAAGCAGTTTTTCTTGGACATTTCATTACTCGGCGATGGGATTGGCCGAGCGCAACACGCCACCTGACTAAGGGATATGGATCCCGGCAACTAATCCTCTGCTCAAGTTTTGAATATATACATATATATATGTATATATATATATATATATATATATATATATATATATATATATATATATATATTTGTTTAGGTTTTGATGTTTAGATAGTGTTTAGGTACTTTGTGTAAAGGTGCACTTTATGATTGTCTAATGTGCAAATGTATATTAAGGGGGGTGACTGGGTTGATGTTTAACCTGTCTGTTGTAGTATATGTGTTGAGTAGTATACGTTAAGGTTAGGTAGGTTAGGTTAGTTTTATTTAGGATAGTATAGTTAATTTAGCATAGGTTAGTGTAGGCTTAGTTTAGGTAGGAATATTTGGTGTAGTTGTGTTAGTTTTAGAATATAGTATGTCTATGGTGTTTTAAATATATCCTGTTTTGTACTTTCAGAACTGCTTACTTATTGACTGCATGGCAGTTGTCGTATATATGGGTACAGCACATGGTGTAAGATTTCCTGTCAGTGTATGTGTAACTAGGTAAAGCACCGAAGGAGTGAATCCTGTCACGTTTGCAACGGAGTTACTTAAGGGATCTTCAACATTGATTATGCACTGTAGTTAAACAAAGTCCAGAGCACATGTAAAAGAGTTCCATTAAAGTAAACAATGCGTATGAGAAATAAGATCGAAAGTCAATAAGTTTTACTGTATGATTTTATAGGTGAACATGGTCCTCTTTTAAGAGGAGATTCAAAGAACATGAAACCAGCCGACAAGTGTTTCGTCAATCGGGAATTACCTGTGACTCTTCAGGGCTGAATATCTGTCAGTAGGAGCTGTATCAGGGAACTAGTGATAATTCCAACCCGGTCCTAGTCGGGTTTTACGAGCGAGGGCAGCCTGCGCCCAAAGTATGAAAGAGACCCAAATAAAAACAAGAAAGGCGGACCGGTGTAGCCGTCACTGCCATAAAGCGGAATCAGCTTAAGGCACCGTGCAGTTCGGAAGAGAAGAAATGGTGTTTGCCGGGTTGGAATTATCACCGGTCCCCCGATACAGCTCCTACTGACAGATATTTAGCCCTGAAGAGTCACGGGTAATTCCTAATTGACGAAACACGTGTCGGCTGGTTTCATGTTCTTTGAATCTTCTCTCGAAAGAGGACCATGTTCACCTATAAAAGCATACAGTAAAACCTATTGACTTTCGATCCTATTTCTCGTACGCATTGTCTACTTTAAAGGAACTCTTTTACAAGTGCTCTGGACTTTGTTTACACTAATTGAAAGAGGATGTCTTTACCCACTCTTTTTCAGGGGTTTCTGTGGTTTCCCCTAACCTAGCAGCACCGTTCCATATTTGTATATTACTTTCTACACTCCCCGTTACTTGTAGTGCGCCAATATTTCTGAATACTAAAACCCTACGCAGAACCCCTGCACTGTAGTTAAGGCATTCTTGTTGCGAATGGACACACAGCCCAAAACAGGTGTTCCCTATCTGTTGTACTGTGTGTGTAAGTGGTGCTACATGTTTTGTATGGATCATTAAGTCAAACCATTGCGACTAATCAAGGATGAATTGGGTCACACACTGATGCCAGCCATTTACATACTCCCTCTTGCACCGTTTATTTGTGATAGCATTGTTGCTTGCTGGCTAGTAACCATGGCAGTATCCCCCACCTGGGCAGAACATTTTTTTCAGTCTTACCTTTCACTGATTGCTAATCAGAGCATTTCATACATATGAGCTTGAGTAACTGCTTGCTAGTTTAGATGCACATAGGGTTCACTTATACCATTTACCTTGGCCTGTGCAGATATTTGGATGGCTCTATGTAACATGGGTATTTTGAGGGTAAACAGACAAAATATTGACTACAAAATATCGAATGGACATAATATCGAGTACAAAATATAGGCTGGACAGAATATCGAATGGACAGAATATAGACATCAAAAATATCGTTTTGAGGGTAAGTAATGTAATATGGAATTTTAAAATATAGATAGTCAAAATATCGAAGTACATAATATAGGACATTTAATAATATTGGATTTTTATAGTGTATTTTATGTGTTAAAAGTGTTTATTTATGTTATAATGTAATTTAATTAATTAATGTAATGTTATTTAAATTTTGCGTGATTTAATTCTGTAGCCGGTTGTGGGTTTATAGGGGAATAAGGTGGGAAGTATTTTAATTTTAATTAATTAAATATGTCAATGTATTTATTGGTATTTGTTTATAATTAATTGTTAATTAATTTTTATTTTGTAATTAATTACATTTTAATTTCCAATTAATTTTATGTAATTGATTCATTGATAATTATATTAATTTTACTAATTTATGTTCTGTAGTGGGTTGTGGGTTTATAGGGGAATAGGGTGGGAAGTAATTTAATTATAACTAATTACATATGTTAATTTTGTTTGGGGTATTTATTAGATTTTAATTGTTAAGTAACTTTTTAATTACTAATTAATTCATTGTTAATAAATTATTTTATTTATAATTAATGTTATTAAATTGATTAATTGATAATTATGTTAATTTTACTAATTTATTTTCTGTAGCGGGTTGTGGATTTATAGGGGAGAGGGGGGGAAGTAATTTAATTATAATTAATTAAATATGTTAATTTATGTAGTGTTATTTATTTATAATTAATTGTTAAATAATTTTTATTTGGTAATTAATTAAATTTTAATTGCCAATTAATTTGATTTAATTGATTAATTGATAATTATGTTAATTGTACTAATTTATGTTCTGTAGTGGGTTGTGGGTTTATAGGGGAATAGGGTGGGAAGTAATTACATTTTAATTAATTAAATATGTAAATTTATTTATTGGTATTTGTTTATAATTAATTGTTAATTAATTTTTATTTTGTAATTAATTACATTTTAATTTCCAAATAATTTTATTTAATTGAATAATTGATAATTATGTTAATTTAACTAATTTAATTTCTGTAGCGGGTTGTGGGTTTATAGGGAAGCAATAATAATAAAAATAATTCTGAAGCTTATAAAGCGCATGGTTACACTTGCCAGTGTGTCCCCGCGCTGAACAAACCACTGAGGAACCCGTCCTGGCTGTTCCGGTGAGGCGCCCAACTCCTGGGCACCCCCCTGGTGAAGCCAGGCATCTTTAGCGATTAGGGCCGGTGTGGAGACTAAGCAAGCTATATTCCTGAGTTGCAGCGTGGGACCCGATGATTACAGTAGGCACCTTGGGGGGGAAGTAAGGTAATTATAATTAATTAAATATGTTAATTTATGTAGTGTTAGTTATTTATAATTAATTGTTAAATAATTTGTATTTGGTAAGTAATTAAATTTTAATTTTCAATTGATTTGATTTAATTGATTACTTGATAATTATGTGAATTTAACTAATTTAATTTCTGTAGCGGGTTGTGGGTTTATAGGGGAATAGGGTGGGAAGTAATTTAATCATAATTAATTAAATATGTTAATTTATGTAGTGTTATATGTTTATAATTAATTGTTAAATAATAGCTATTTGGTAATTGATTACATTTTAATTGAGAATTAATTTTATTAAATTGATTAATTGATAATTATGTTAATTTTACTAATTTATTTTCTGTAGCGGGTTGTGGGTTTATAGGGGAATAGGGTGGGAAGTAATTTAATCATAATAAATTAAATATGTTAATTTATGTAGTGTTATTTGTTTATAATTAATTGTTAAATAATTCTTATTTGGTAATTAATTACATTTTAATTGCCAATTAAATTTGATTTAATTGATTAATTGATAATTATGTTAATTTTACTAATTTATGTTCTGTAGTGGGTTGTGGGTTTATAGGGGAATAGGGTGGGAAGTAATTTAATTTTAATTAATTAAATATGTAAATTTATTTATTGGTATTTGTTTATAATTAATTGTTAATTAATTTTTTAATTACTAGTTAATTACATTTTAATTTGGAATTAATTAGTATTATTAGATAACTAATTGTAATGATTAATTTAAATTAGTATTTGTAATTAATTAATTATTATACTATATTAAATTGGTAATTACTTTTAATATTTTTTTATAGATAATAATATATATATATTTTAAATAATTTATGAAGTATCTACTTTCCCTACTGTTGCACTCCCTGGAGTGGGAATAGTTATTTTTACCCCTACGCTACCCATTGCTTTCCCTACTGTTGCACTCTCTGGAGTGGGAATAGTAATTTTTAACCCTTTGCTATCCAACACTTTCCCTACTGTTGCACTCTCTGGAGTGGGAATAGTAATATTTACCCCTACGCTATCCAACCCTTTCCCTACTGTTGCACTCTCTGGAGTGGGAATAGTAATTTTTACCTCTACGCTATCCAACGCCTTACCTACTGTTGCACTTTCTGGGGTGGAAATAGTCATGTTAACCCCTACGCTATCCAACGCTTTCCCTACTGTTGCACTCTTTGGAGTGGGAATAGTAATTTTTACCCCTACGCTATCCAACGCTTTCCCTACTATTGAACTCTCTGGAGTGGGAATAGTAATTTTTACCCCTACGCTATCCAACGCTTTCCCTACTGTTGCACTCTCTGGAGTGGGAATAGTAATTGTTACCCCTACGCTATCCAATGCTTTCCTTACTGTTGCGCTCTCTGGAGTGGGAATAGTAATTTTTACCCCTACGCTATCCAACGCTTTCCCCACTGTTGCACTCTCTGGAGTGGGAATAGTCATTTTTACCCCTACGCTATCCAACACTTTCCCTACTGTTGCACTCTCTGGAGTGGGAATAGTAATGTTTACCCCTACGCTATCCAACGCTTTCCCTACTGTTGCACTCTCTGGAGTGGGAATAGTAATTTTTACCCCTATGCTATCCAACACTTTCCCTACTGTTGCACTCTCTGGAGTGGGAATAGTAATATTTACCCCTATGCCATCCAACCCTTTCCCTACTGTTGCACTCTCTGGAGTGGGAATAGTAATTTTTACCTCTACGCTATCCAACGCCTTACCTACTGTTGCACTTTCTGGAGTGGGAATAGTAATTTTTACCCCTAGGCTATCCAACGCTTTCCTTACTGTTGCACTCTATGGAGTGGGAATAGTAATTTTTACCCCTACGCTATCCAACGCTTTCCCTACTGTTGCACTCTCTGGAGTGGGACTAGTAAGTTTTACCCCTACGCTATCCAACCCTTTCCCTACTGTTGCACTCTCTGGAGTGGGAATAGTAATTTTTACCCCTATGCTATCCAACGCTTTCCCTACTGTTGCACTCTCTGGAGCGCGAATAGTAATTTTTACCCCTACGCTATCCAACCCTTTTCCTACTGTTGCACTCTCTGGAGTGGGAATAGTAATTTTTACCCCTACTCTATCCAACGCTTTCCCTACTGTTGAACTCTCTGGAGTGGGAATAGTAATTTTTACCCCTACGCTATCCAATGCTTTCCCTACTGTTGCACTCGCTGGAGTGGGAATAGTAATTGTTATCCCTACGCTATCCAACGCTTTCCTTACTGTTGCACTCTCTGGAGTGGGAATAGTAATTTTTATCACTACGCTATCCAACGCTTTCCCTACTGTTGCACTCTCTGGATTGGGAATAGTAATTTTTACCCCTACGCTATCCAACGCTTTCCTTACTGTTGCACTCTATGGAGTGGGAATAGTAATTTTTACCCCTACACTATCCAACGCTTTCCCTACTGTTGCACTCTCTGGAGTGGGACTAGTAAGTTTTACCCCTACGCTATCCAACCCTTTCCCTACTGTTGCACTCTCTGGAGTGCGAATAGTAATTTTTACCCCTACGCTATCCAACGCTTTCCCTACTGTTGCACTCTCTGGAGTGGGAATAGTAAATTTTTACCCCTACGCTATCCAACCCTTTTCCTACTGTTGCACTCTCTGGAGTGGGAATAGTAATTTTTACCCCTACTCTATCCAACGCTTTCCCAACTGTTGCACTCTCTGGAGTGGGAATAGTAATTTTTACCCCTACGGTATCCAACGCTTTCCCTACTGTTGCACCATCTGGAGTGGGAATAGTAATTTCTACCTCTATGCTATCCAACGCCTTATCTAATGTTGCACTCTCTGGAGTGGGAATAGTAATTTTACACTTCCGCTATCCTACGGTAATAATATTGGATATTTTTAATTATATTATGTTACTATATATATATATGTTTTAACAAATATGATTGTAAATTTATTTTTTATAACTTTAATTAATTATTTAATTATTATAAGGTAATTAAAGTATTTTAAAGTATATATTAGTAAATAAATATTAATATTAATTTAATTTAACATTGTTTTCAATAAAGTCGATATTTTTACAAACTATATTTTTGTAAACGATATTTTTTACTCGATATTTTTGTACTTACCTGTTTGTAGATACAGAGTCGATATTCTGTCTGTCGATATTTTTTCGCCGATATTTTTGGTAGTTGATGTTATGTCCCTTGATATTATGTCAGTGATCCATTTTGATATATTGAATGTTGGTACTTTTGCTGCTATTGCGTCCTTTGCACAACCACTTGCACCACTGTTCTTAAAGAATTGTTTTTAACTCTTTTAGTTAATTTCTCGCCGACCAGCGGTGCCGCCTGTCAGAGCGAGCCCACCTATTGGGGGTTAGCGTTCTAGTTGTTCCACCTCAAACGCCATAAATACCACGCTGGTTCGACCGCACTGCCAGTGGTATATGGATATTTTGAGCTATTGAATGTTGGTAATTTTGCTGCTATTGCATCCTTTGCACAACCACTTGCACCACTGTTCTTAAAGAATTGTTTTTAACTGTTTTAGTTAATTTCTCGCCGACCCGCGGTACCGCCTGTCAGAGCGAGCCCGCCTACGGGGCTTAGCGTTCTAGTTGTTCTGCCTCAAACGCCATAAATAAGGTAAGCCAATCTGCGCCCGTTGGTGCCCGGAGCCCGTCCAGCACCAGAAACCCCTGGCCAATTTGCCATCTGCATATATTGTTAGCAGCAACTCCTCTCACTCAGGAGAGGTGAGTACCATGCCTCTAACTGCTGGAAGGGAGGGGGGGAAGTCAGAAACATATGAATGCCTAGGCTCCTGCTTCTGCTTTACTCCACCAACCATTGCTGTGGGCAGGTACCTTAATACACCATACATGGGGAATAAGGCCAATTTAAAATGGAAGAAAATCCAGGACTTTAGGCAATCTCCCCAGCATAAGGTGGGTACAAACTGTGGTCAAACGAGCAAGGCTGAGAAACAAGGGCAAAAACAAACCCTGTCCTCTCTGTTGTTAAATACTCGATCACTTGTAAAACATAAGTTTCAATTTGAATGCCTCCTACAGCTATATAAGCCGGATATTGGTATTTCTGACAGAGACTTGGACAGACGCAAGCTCAGACCCCAACAGGAATTTGGCCCTTCCCTTAGGCTATGCAGTGGCAAAACAGAACAGGACGGAGGGTAGAGGCGGGGGTATAGCCCTGATCTACCGAGATCACCTACAATTGTGTTCTGAGGCCTACACGCTGCTCCCTGCAGAGGTGTTACATTTCTCATTTAAACAAAACGATTGTTCTAGGCTTCAATGTCTTCTTGCATACCGGCCCCCTGGGCCCTGAACTGCTTTCTCGCAAGCCCTCCTGAATTTCCTAGAACTATGCTTGAACTCTGATTCACTTACCATTCTTGGGGATTTTAATTATCATCCTGAGGTAGGGAGTAACCAAGACACAGCAAGACTGTTGAATAATCTTGCAGTATATGGTCTCACCCAATTAGTGTCTTAACCCACGCACTAGGTGGGCCATACACTAGATGGGATCTTTACAAATGACCCAGAAATAACCATGACTAAGATCCTACCTCTACCCTGGACTGATCACAGGGCCACATACTTTGAGGTAACAAAAAGTAAGTCTAGCCAACTGATTCCCATCCATGCTATCAAGGGGAGGGTCTTGAAATGGAATAAGATACAAGGGAGTGATTTGGAACATGCGCTGAACTCTGAACTGCCCAACTTGGCTGGAGACAATGATATAGCACCTGACCAGCTCGATAACTGGATCCGGGTAGCTGTAAATGCATTGCTCCCGAAATAAACAAAACAGTTAAGGGAGTCTCAGCAACTGCACCTTGGTAAGGTCCTGACCTTAAATGCATAAAGATGAACTGTAGAAGAAGTGAACGGACCTGGAGGACTGACTACAGCTCTAAGCATAGGGTAGCTTACAATGCAAACCTAGAAAAATACAAGAAGGCCATCATCGAAGCCAAGCAGGGGTATTTTACTGCTAAAATTGGGGATGCCAGAAATTCCTCCAAGGAACTATTTAAAACCGTCCACACATTAGTCAAACCACAGCATACTGCTCAGTTCAAACCAGATCAAGCTTTTTGCAATGAAATGGCTAACTTTTTTTCAGAGTAAAGTGCAACTGATCTATAATGATCTTTTAAACTTGGCCACTGCTACGTCTGGTAGCAACACTCAAACCATAGAAGCCTGGGCAGTACACTGTAGGCTCTCACATTTCAGGTCTCTCACACTGGAGGAGGGCCATAAGCTCATACTATCAACTAAATTGGGTTCCTCAAATGACCCCTGTCCTCCAGCTATATTTCAACTAGCATCTAAAACTATCAGTACACATCTTATCCCCCTTCTGAACCAGGTCTTAGAAACTGGCCTATATCCCAGCGCTTGGAAAAAAGCCTGTATTAGGCCAATCCTCAAAAAACCAGCCCTTGATCCTATGGAGACCAAAAATTATGGGCTGATTACTAGGTTGCCAATGACAGCAAAAATTCTAGAAAATGCTATAAACAAGGAGCTAATACAATACCTGGAAGAGAACAACCTGCTGGACTCGACACAGCATGGTTTTAGGGCCTGTCATTTGACTGAGACAGCCCTAATATTAGCTACTGAGGAGATTCAGAAGATAGTTGATGGGGCGGTAGAGCGGTCCTCATCCTCTTAGACCTATCAGCTGCATTTGTTACCATGAACCACATTGTATTGGTGCTGTGGCTGAGGGATGTGGGAATAGAGGTTACCGCTCTGAGCCTCCTCTCTTCTTTTCTAGAAGACAGGGATCAGTACATTCACTGGGAGAATCCACAGTCTGAGACTTTCCACCTCCCATGCGGTGTCCTGCAGGGATCTGCCTTGTCACCAGCCCTTTTTAACATATACGTATCCCCGTTGGACAATCTTGTCAAGAAACACAGCTTTTCCTTGATCATGTATGCCGATGATTCACAGCTCACGATATTGGTATCTAAACAACCAGAGATGGTGGCCAGAAGTTTTCATGCCTGTCTGAAAGATATCATGATGAGCCAAAACGTTCTGAAGATAAACACTGACAAAACAGTCCTTGAGTTTGGCAAGGGAGCCTCCTTATGGAACAATAGCTGGTGGCCAACAGAGGCGGAGACTGCTCACGCCCTGTCACCAAAGTTAGGAATTTTGGTGTGATCTTTGATGACCACTCAATTTCTCGGCCCAAGGTAACCATCTGACCTCCTTCTGCTTTTTCCTTTTGAAAATATTGAGGAAAATCTTTGCATTCATTGCACATGAACTCCAAAAGACTGTTGTAGTGGCACTCTTTCTTTCTAAGTTAGATTACTGCAAAGCTCTCTTTGCGGTAATTGATAAGGCGCAGAGGAGGAAGTTGCAATCTCTGCAAAATGCTGCAGCCAGACTGCTCATGAACATCCCCAAAGGTCGCCCCACCTCGGGTGCCATTAGGACTTCACACTGGCTCCCAGTCCAGCAAAGAGACCATTTTAAGTCCCTCTGCCTGGTGCTTAAGGCCCTTTACGGAGGAATCTCCGGGGAGATACAGAAATTATTCTCTATGTACTCTCCCACCAGAACACTCAGATCCACAATGATGGGCCTTATCTGTATTCCAAAAATCTGTAAGGTAAGGTGTGGGGGGGGGCGTACTTTGTCATTTTGTGCGGCTAAACTTTGGAATCAGATGCCTTCCATACTTCGACTCCAACCTAACCTTCTGATGTTTAGGAAGGAGCTGAAAACTTGGTTATTTCCTATGATCTAACAGTTCATTCATGGCTCCTTAGTCCCATGTACCTATAATAATAAAAATAAAAACATTTATAGAGCGCCTGGCTGCACAAAACTGTGTGTCCCCGCGCTAACTGCTTACAATTCATAAACTGAGGAACCTCAATCCACCCCGGCATTCGAGCGCTTAACAAATAACAAATAATAATCATAATCATAATCATAATACACTTCCCTTTAGATCGTGGTAGTACTGTTAGGGTCAGCACATATTATATGGTCTACTTAGTCCAATCATGAACAGACATACAACACACTGGTACAGGTAAGTGAGTTTTACACACAAGTAAACCAAGGAGCAAGTGACAGCCCTTGCAACAACAACCCCAACATAGTTGGTGAGCCATAGGACGTCCAGACAGAGTCCCTGGGGAGACATATCATGAGACATGTGGAGGAGAAGAGTGTTCCAGTGAGGAGGAGGACCACTTTACCATTAGCCTACATCAATAGTTCACAAATGAGTGAGATCAATAGGTGGGAAAGCAATTAGAGGACAGCACCAGTTGGAAGTACACAGGCATGATTATAAGCACTGGTCAAAAGAGAAACTGGCCATGTGGCACGGAGAAATGTTACGTGGCAGCTTTTTGCTGGAAAGAGGTGAAGTTCACATCTTCCTCCTCTGATGTGTGTGGTGCCTCCCGTGAGGGGGTGCTGTCAGTGCTGGAGGCAGCAGGGGCACACACAAATCAGGGGTTGACAATGTGGACCCCCTGACTGCAACAGCATTTCTCAGCGACAACAAGTACGGCAGCACTGCACTAAGGAGGGCCCGCTGATTAGCCAGCACAGCAGCAACTTTACAGTGGTAGGCACCCTTTATTGCTATGTAGGAGCCATGCTTCCACACCATGGACGCCAGGAGTGTGTGGATGAGGCCCAACTAGTTGACAACCTGGCTGAGGCCACTTTGGCTAGGCACTTGTTCGTGCCTCTGTCTCATGACACCAGCAATGTCAGTCAAGAACCGTTCCATGCCATGGAGCCGAGGGTATGTGCCTCTTATGGTGTTTGAGATGTTCTTATTGGGTGTTAATGTAGATCCTTTGGAAATTGCGCAATAATATCAGACCTTCTTGAAACCGGAGATTGTGTCCAAATGGAGTACAGGAAATCATGGAGGATGTATTGGCCGAGGGTTGGCAGGCTGTCATCATCAGCAGGATCCCCATCCTGGACAAGCAGCTGGTCAGGAGTTGTTTGTGCATTCACTAATAAAATAGATATGTTGCTGTTAATCTATGCTATATGGTGACATGAGTAATCTGGTTGACATTTAGACTTCCCAGTAATTCCCTGTTAGGTCAACATTGATGCTTAGGACATCTGTTCCTCATTGGCTTAGAAGGCAAGTTGCAGTGGAGTTGCCTTTCAGAGGGCGGTATCTCTGCATTGTTCACACAACCACTGTTGAGCGGGCTGACCTGTCATGTCATGACTCATGTTGCAACACAGTTACACAGCTCGCTGGCCCTAACACTTCTGAACATGTAATATGAGGTATGGTCTACCTCTGCCTTGGTGATTAGCTTTCTTTTTGATTATGCCTATGCTGATTGTGTGTTGACGTCTTGATGCCAGCACTTGGTACATTGCACTTAGTTCCCAGGGGGCCTGCATTCTCCGTAACCAGTACTCATCCAACAGCTCCTGTCATGGTGAAGAGGGCTTTCTCATGACTTAGCTATGATCCTGCTATCAGCCTTTCACTCAGTAAAACACAGCACTCTGCCTTGTGGTGCTGTCTTGCATGCACATTGTGCTTTCATGTGGCCATGGGTTCTGTTTTTCACACATATCATGCACACCTCTACCCAGCTTCCAACCTTGCTACACTGTAGGAATGTGAGAGGGCATATCCCATGGATTTCCTATTTATGTATAGTCATGTGATTTCATAGCACACACAGTTGGTTCAATATTTATGGACAGTGAGCAGTGTGTGTCAACTCCATGGGGATGGGCCCAGTCAAACTAAGTAGACTGCTAACAATAACACTCATCCCGTTTCATAATTGACAGAGTGGGTCATCTGCAGACTTTCGCACATATTTTTACTCAGACCCCCTCACTTGTATGTGTATATGCCTTCTCTGGCAATTCTTAATTTGGGCTAGGCACTCCACTTGCTTGCATACACAGATGGAACCCAGATAATACATTGACTTCAATGTGCCTATGACACCAACAATATGCATGACCATATCCAATGGACTGACTTGACTGACTGTTTTTTCAGGGCAATGGGATGAGCTGTAGCCCACATGGTATAGTGTGCTCATAGTTTGGAAGTTGCTGCCTTTCCCACCTGGAACCTCTCAAGGAGAGAGACAACTTTAATTATGGTGGTTTTCCAAGATGTAGCCATTTATTCACACAGTATTAGCCAGGAATAAAAACTCAGTTAAGTAGACATTGGTTATGTGAATATTGGGAGGCAGATCAGCCACAACTCAAAGATTTTAAGCAAAACAACAATTGTCCCCACTTGCCATTAAAGTGAAAAATCTCTGGAATGCATGGTGCCAGAAGGCCCCCTTTCCCTGTACATTACCCACGCCCTCCACCAAGGGGATCAGAGAGATTAAGAGAGATTATCAGCAAGCATACATTAGTGACAGCTTCCCCTCCATAACCAGAGGGTTGGGCAATACCCCCAATTCCATATCATCACATACACCAGGGCACTGCATAGCACACCATCCATGCTGGGGTACCTGTCACCAGGTGAAGCCCCCCCAAAAATGTTTAACTTCAGGCATCAGGGGTTAGGGCAGAAGGGTCCAGGAACACCAGCAGATTAGTCCCCCCGCCATACCAGTACCCACCCAGATCTACACCCCGCCAGGTGGTGGGTCAGTCCAGTAAATCATTCCAAATTTCTTGGGGAGCCCAATTTTCTGCTGCTAAACATCTGTCATGGGGCTAGGAGGTCATTGGTGATCTTGGCCTCACCCCCACAAGCTAGCTCAACAGACAAAGTCCCCAGGGAGGGCATCCTTGTGCGCATTGCCAACCCCCTTTCTGACTACCAATGAACCTCACCGCTGTGTAAACCCATAACCTTCTCACTTAGAAAGGATGTATTCATCATCTCACCGTTGGACATAGCAACAGTTCCAGGTGGCATTTGTTGAACCAAGGCTCACCTGAAAACCCGACCTTCCCTATACCAGGAGAAAACACCCAGTGTGCACCCACCACACTAAAGCCATCCACTGGCTGAAGCGAAACTCATTTAACTCAGTCTCCACCAACTGCCCAACCGGCATTAGATGCATGAAGTATAAATTGGGGTGCCTGGCAACTAGCCACTGGGATACACTATCCAAGAAGGGGCACTATGTTGCAAATCCTGTGTGCTGAGCGCCTATTAATGGTACATGCAACAGTATGGTCCTACTGGCATATTATTTTGAAGAAAACGTATACTGTATTCATTCACGCATTATATTCATGGCGTTAGAGAGACATAAAACACCGATCACACTTAAGAACTAATGCAAACAGCAAAATGAATTTGTATATTATTTTATATTATCAAAGTAGTAAATATAAAATTCAGTTTCAAAAGTTTTTTTAAAAACACACGGTTGCTCCAAAAGTGAGTGCATAGGAATAGGTGCTGAAATAGGTGCTGAAAGAAGTGCTCAAGTGTAAGGTGATAAAGAGAGAAAGGAATAGATATGATTTTCAGCGTATACTTTTATTTTGGTTTTCACCAATGACTTATAATAACTGAATCAGCCAAGGTGAGGAGAGCCTATTCGTAAAACAAATTATTTTGCGCAATGGCAAATGTCCCTATTCGAGAGAACGTGGTGGCCAAATTTCAGCACAACATTCTGTGGGACGTACATATTCCATCCAGACTAGAAACAAAAGCGTTTACTTTTTGACCTGACTACTAAGGCAAATTGGATCCTTACATGCAGGTCTTCTCCAGGACTGGAGAGTGAAAAGAGTAGGGCATCATAAAACAAAACAACACAAATTAGTGAGGGATAGTGGGTGCAATAATTCAATCCAAAACTTTGACCAATGATGGTGCAGCCACACCGTAGGTATTCCACTCAGATACACCCTGCTATCTTAGCGCAATGATCAGAGACCAGTGAATACTCCAAAATCGGTATACATTCGTAAACGCCGGAATTTTCCGGCGT
The DNA here is from genome assembly GCF_964263255.1 of Lissotriton vulgaris. Lineage (NCBI taxonomy): Eukaryota > Metazoa > Chordata > Amphibia > Caudata > Salamandridae > Lissotriton > Lissotriton vulgaris. The sequence goes on from NW_028247600.1 coordinate 48,539, forward strand.
TTGCGAATCGCAAACGGTGCTTTGGTATGTAGGTGCATAATAGCAAAATAAGGAATCGCAAAAATTGTGATTCCTTATTTTGCTCAAGCATTTAAGGAATCGCAATTTTTGCTATTCCTTAAATGCTTTGTAGGAGTGAATTTTAAAATGCGATTTTGGCTTAAGAAATCGCAAAATACCACCTACTCCAAGTAGATGGTATTTTACGATTTCCTTTCAAAATGCATATTTTTTAAAAATTCAAAGTGCCATGTGGCGCACGGACATGCCCTTAGGGCATGAATGTGCGCCACATGTACTTAGAGGCACATTACAGGGGTGCAACAGGTGTCCTTTGGACACCCTGGCACCCTTGGAATTGCGATTCTCAAATTGCGATTTTCTCATAGAAAATGGCAATTTGTGATGTATAGCCATTCATTCCTATGGGCCTCTTAGCCCATAGGAATGAATGGGATACTCATTCCTTAATTGCAATTCGCAATTTGCTAATCGCAATTAAGGAATGTTAGAGATTTGCAAAAAAATTGCGAATTATTACCTACATTCCATTTTACTTTTCTCAAATAGTGATTCCTTAAAAATCGCTATTTGGGAATTGCAAAATGGAAATTACCTACATATGCCCCTTGATTTTCAACCTGCAGGTTGCCTGCTGGGAACCTGAGGCATGAGACCATAGTGGGAGCCAAGCAAACATTGTGCATCAATGCCCCTCTACAATGGAGCTGTGAAATTGACCCAATATGAATAATCATAAGCTCATTCAATGCGAGCAATCCTGGCCCCCCTTAGCTCATGCTGCCTTCTTGTTATTGTGTGGCAGCCCCTGCTCCTACATGTTTTAACTTCAAATGAGTTCTCAAGTGTCCACTGCTATCTCTAATTGGCTCCGATATCAAAGACTACTCGAGATTTTTGAGTTTACTTTCCTTGGGAACCCCCCAGCCCCCATGGAATATTTTTCCATCCCATATTAGGACTATGGACATTTCTTTCCCTTAGTATGCATCATGGGTAACTTATAACAAGTTAAACCCCCGTGTAAATAGCACCCCCTCAAAAGGGGGAATGTTATGCCGACCCCCCCCTCAGAATGGGGAGTGCTGTGCCAAACCCCTTAGATTTCAAAAGCTGACAGGATAGGTCAGTAGACTCCCATGTGGTACTTGTCTTTCTTCTTGTTATCCGAGATGCACTAGTTGAAATCAACTGTACCCAACCAGAACCATGGTCACTGCAAAATGACTTCCTTGCTATGCTTGTTTCTGAAAAAATGTTGATCCTGTGGAAGATATAGTTGGTAGTTCAAAATATACTCCTTGTTTCCAAGGACCCTCGTACCTATTTAACTCTTATTTAACTATAGTGGATCACCCCAACTCAGCAGAACCAAAGCTGAATCCACAATGCTAGGGTTCCAGCTGAATATAACCTGAGGGTCACATTTACGCCACTGTTGTATCACTTTTTGTGATGCTGTAGCGGCATAAATAATGCGCCACATTGCGCCATATTTACGAAGTGACGCATCTAGGCAGATGCATCACTTCATAAACCCCTGCGCTACATTATACCTGTGTCAGGTATAAAGTATGCCAGGTGGGCGTTTCCCCGCATCAAAGCCTCGTAGAGCCTGGAGAGACACCTGGTGGCCCACCGCCCTTGGAAACCCACCAACCCCCACAGACCACGCATGCAACCTGGGAATCATCCTGGACTCCGAGCTCAAAATGGACCGCCAGATCAACTCTGTCTCATCTTCCTGCTTCCACACCCTCCGCCTCCTTCGTAAAACCTTCAAATGGATCCCCCTCGAACACCGAAAGACAGTCGCTCACGCCCTGGTCACCAGCAGACTCGACTATGGCAACGCACTCTACCCCGGAATAAACAAAAACCTCATCCGCAAGCTACAGAACATCCAGAACGCCGCCGCAAGACTGGTCCTCAACCTGCCAAAACACTGCCACATCTCCCAGCACCTGCGCACACTCCACTGGCTCCCCGTCGAGGCGAGAATCACCTTTAAGATGCTCACCCTCGTACACAAGGACCTCCACGGCACCGGACCGGCATACCTGAACAGCCGACTCAAATTCCACGCACCCCAAAGGACCCTACAATCAGCCCAGCTTTCCTACGCCGTGGTCCCCCGCACCAGAAAGACCAGATCGGGAGGTCGCTCCTTCCCCTTCCTCGTGGCCAAAGCATGGAACGCCCTTCCGCTCCACCTCAGACAGATAACATCGCTCCCCATCTTCGCAAGAAACCTCAAAACCTGGCTCTTTGACAGACCCCTTCCTTGATGGAATGGAACCTGCACCCCCCCCCCCTCCACCCCTAGCGCCTTGAGACCCTTACGGGTGAGTAGTCGCGCTTTAAAAAACTCCTGATTGATTGATTGACATTGAAATCTATAAGATTTCAGTGCACCACTTCTAGGATGCCATTGCGCCAAAACCTTATGCGTGCTTCATGGCAGGCGTAAGGTTGACGCAGGTACTTTCACATGAGGCTCACCCCATGTGAAAGGACTCATTGCTGGAATTACGTCTGTTTCAGACACACCCCAGCACTGCCTCACTTTTGCGCATACATATGCGTCAGTATTACTGACATATCTGTAACTCCTTGCGAGATTATGCGCTGTACTGTAAATACAAAAACCACAGTTGATGGACAGAATGCTGAACAATGTCATACATTCAACCCAGTACAGAGATCTGGGCCCAATTCCATCGTTTTTTTGCACTCCACACCACCCCAGTTCAGACATGGTCATATGCAAATCAGTCAGACCCTGTGCCTCATGGTGAACAGGCCAGCCCGAACTGCCAAGCCATGCCTTCCCTGGACCGGAAACAAGCTTCTGAGGACCGGTTTCTGTCATTCCAGCCGTCTTCAGCCCGGCTTGCTTGAATCCAGTGGTGTGGAGTGCATGGGACTCACGTCTGAGCATACCCATCCCACTCGGGGTGACAAATGCAAAAACCACAGTTGATGGACAGAATGCAGAACAATGTCATACATTCACCCCAGTACAGAGATCTGGGCCCAAATCCATCGTTTTTTTGCACTCCACACCACCCCAGTTCAGACATGGCCATATGCAAATCAGTCTGACCCTGTGCCTCATGGGAACAGTCCAGCCCGAACTGCCAAGCCATGCCTTCCCTGGACCGGAAACAAGCTTCAGAGGACCCGTTTCTGGCATTCCAGCCGTCTTCAGCCCGGCTTGTTTGAATCCGGTGGTGTGGAGTGCATGGGACTTACGTCTGAGCATACCCATCCCACTCGGGGTGACAAATACAAAAACCACAGTTGATGGACAGAATGCAGAACAATGTCATACATTCACCCCAGTACAGAGATCTGGGCCCAAATCCATCGTTTTTTTGCACTCCACACCACCCCAGTTCAGACATGGCCATATGCAAATCAGTCTGACCCTGTGCCTCATGGGAACAGTCCAGCCCGAACTGCCAAGCCATGCCTTCCCTGGACCGGAAACAAGCTTCCGAGGACCGGTTTCTGGCATTCCAGCCGTCATCAGCCCGGCTTGCTTGAATCCAGTGGTGTGGAGTGCATGGGACTCACGTCTGAGCATACCCATCCCACTCGGGTGACAAATGCAAAAACCAAAGCTGATGGACAGAAATACAGCGCATCCTTGGTGTCGCAAAGAGTGCGCACTGAGAAGTGTTGAATCGCTACTTTGTTGCATCGATGCAACACTTCTCGAAAATGAGGCCCTGAACCTTTAGGTCGACACATCTGCATAGCAAAAGTTCTATAATGACCTACGCTTCCAATGATAAAGCTGTCAATGGTGCACCAAGTTCAGTGGCACCAAGACACAGGGTTTTTTGGAAGCCCAAAAAACCTGTATTATAAATGTACTTGCATACCTCAGGAATCCGGAGAACCATTTTTCTTGGTTGCCTGAGGACCCATGTCACCCTTACCACGCTACCACCATCTCTTCAGAACTTCATACATTTCGAAACCCAGTATTCCAGTACCCTTTGGCCCAAGAAGAATGAAATGAGATGGGTTACTTTTAGGCTGAAAGTGGAATTTTGTTCAGCATTCGATTTGACTGCTACCTTGGAGTTTTGAGCACAAATAAATGTGAAAGGCTTCCTTGAATGGCATGGGACTTTGGGCCATATGTATCAAAAAGTCATTTTGCCATTCTCAAATAGCGATTTTTTGCGAATCGCTATTTGAGAATCGCAAAATGCTATGTATGTTGGATTTGCATTAAATTTTGCGAATCCTGCATATTCCTTAATTGCGAATCGCAAATTGCGATTCGCAATTAAGAAATTCCTCCACATTCATTCCTATGGGCCTAGAGGCCCATAGGAATGACTGGGAAGACATTCTCAATTTGCGATTAGCAATTAGCGAATCGCAAATTGAGAATGCAATTTCAAGGGTACAGGGGTGTCAAAAGGACACCCTGTTGCACCCCTGAAATAAGCATGGGTGCCCATGTGGCACACATACATGCCTTAAGGACATGTATGTGTGCCACATTGCCCTTTGAAAAATGCAAAAAAGTGCATTTTTCATAGAAATCGCAAATTATCACGAACTTGAAGTCTGTGATAATTTGCGATTCCTTAAGGCCAAATTGCACTTTTTTGGTGCTTCTTACATTGCATTTAAGGAATCGCAAAATTTGACATTCCTTAAATGCAATCGCAAAATAAGGAATCGCAAATTTTGCGATTCCTTATTTTGCCTTAATACATACCATTTGGCAAAATTGCCTTCGCAAACGCCGCAATTCTGCAAATTTCGGCGTTTGCGAATGCAATTTTGCTTGATACATATGGCCTTTAAGTCTTCTGCACTAACACATCTGATAGGCATAAGAGAATAGAAAATTAGGTAAAGGCCAAGCCAATGTTAATTTTCATACTTGCCTGACCAACCTCCAGGGTTAAGCCAATTTGGGCACAGAAAGGGTTGTGCTTGGAATCACTTGTGATGGCTCAGTAGCAAAGACTGTTATTTGTTTGACCTGATTCTGTGGCCTGCCCGATCCGGTAAGGGCCGATGCTTGGTTTGACCATAACCACAACCACTATTTGCTTGCTAAGATTTATAGCAATATCTTCCCAGTCAAATTAAAGCTCCAGGAAACTATTCGAGTCATTCCCCATTACTTTCCTCTTGACTGTATGCATGCCTCAACAACTGATTGAGGCGATTTTCATTTTAATTTATTTTAACAACATTTATTGAGCGCATAGCTACCCTAAGGCATCCCAGCGATATTTCTGGGATGCCTGAAGGTGAGATCACCATACTATGAGTATCACCTGGACATCAAAAGAAGGAGCTTCGTTGAGTTGTCAAGTTAAACAGAAAACAATGCTTTCTGAGGGCAATCAACAATTAATAAATAATAAAAAAAGCACAATCGCAATAATCGGAAGCAAAGAGATATCATAGAGAGAAAAGGCATATTACACGAGTTTTATATGAAATCAAAGTTGCTTATATAATGTAATCACATTATTTTTTGAATCCAGTGCATGGTGCTCTAAGTGAAGGTGAAACATATATATCAAGGTTGTGACTGTGACATAAAAGCAAGGTTTCAACAATTTGTTGAAGTTAATCCAGGCAGCACCCCTTATTGGATTATCCTTTAAACTTATATATTTTTTATAAATTATTTTTATTGATTTAAGCATAGTAACATCCAGAGCATTTGTATAGTAATCGGGGTATACTATTGACAATACAAATTAGCAAGAAAATCGAATGGCTTAGGTAGGGGCAGAAGGAAACTCATAATCAATTTGCATTCCCATGGCTACTGGCTGGGCGGCTCACTGCTTCACACCACAGCACCGCACAACTGATCATAGGCAAATTGTAACAAAATTATCAAAAGGAGAATCGGATATTTCTCTGCAAATCCAAACCCGTTATATACTGCATACCTCTGAAAGAGACAATATGAATTCG
>NW_028247601.1:0-2000 GCF_964263255.1 Lissotriton vulgaris
CATATGTCACATCCCTGTACTTCGGAAGTGCCACAGTGCAGTGCAGCTAAAGAGCTTGCAGTGTCACACTGCAGTACTATCTCATATATCTTCACCTATAAATTCACCATAAACTACTAATACATTCTTTCCGTCAATCATGCTGTATACTAAGGGTGGGCTTAGGGCTTCGCTCCGTCCACGGAGTGTGCGTAGTGTTGCCTACTTCGCGATTTGCAAAGTAGGCGAAGTAGGCAACACTACGCACACGCCATGGCGGAGCGGAGCGAAGTAGCTTGCCACCCGCCTCCCTCCCGCCCTCTTGTAAGTGCCCTGGCAACAATTTAAAACAATGTTAAATAAATTAAAACTACTTACCTCACATGCGGTGTCCCGGGGCTCCCTCTTCCTAGTTTCTCGCCACGTCTTCCTGACAAATGCGCATGCACGGCCGCCCGCGCATGTGCATTTGTCAGGAAGACATGGCGAGAAACGTAAAAAACTTAACAAGAGAAAGAATGACAAAAACATTAAACTTTTGGAATTACATATCATTCCAAAAACAACAACAACAAAAAATTTACAATGATGGTTGCGTTGCGCAACACAAACTGCATCCACTGACTTTTTGAAAGACACCCTAAAAAAAAAAGCAAAAAGGGTTCTTGTAGGAAAAGAGATGTCTCTCTAAAGGTGCTCCAACAAGAATTATTAAAATGGGTGGGGTCCTTCAATAGATATATATACAGTGGGAAATGTTATGAACCAATGAAATCTTTTATTTGAGGTCACGTGGGATCCACGCACTCTGCGCTCACGAAGCACACACCCAACGCGACTTCGCGAAAATATATTTAAAAATAATATAAGTTTATTATAAGTACAAATATATTATTTTTATGAAATCTTACATAATCTCTTGCCCTAATATGTATATTAAATACACATACATATCATTTTAGAACATAAAAAAAATTTGCGGGAGTCACGCACCCAACGTGCCCCAGCACATATATGTCACGTGGGACTCGCCACCGCGCAAGCGCCACGTACCATAATGCGCATGTGTCACAAATGCGCGGGAGCAGGAGTCATGGACTGGTCACATACCAATCGCGCACATCACGTAATATTAAATGCATATGATGTAACTGAAAAACACGCAGTCGTCACACACCGTACACGGAACCTTCATGACTTTTTTAAAATGGTGGCTAGAATCCGCACACCCACCCTGATGTGTACGCTTTGGGTGCGCGACTCCGAAAAAAAATTGGAAAAAAAAGAAAATACAAATGTATTAAAATAAAACAATTAAAAACAAATTTAACAATATTTCAGTTTAATTACATTTTTATTTTTTTTTAATTTTCAGAAAAATATATAATGTTATTTAATGAATAAAATATATATATAAACAGTTAAAAACTGTAGAAAATCAGTACAAAAAAATAGTTACAACTACTGTTACACTTAAAAACTAGCATTTAAAAACCTTTGAACTTCAGTGAAAAAAACAGTAGGTTTCAGAGACGTTATAGTTAGAAATTAGCATTTAAAAAAGCTTAGAAATTCACAGAAAAAAACATAGGTTTCAGGGGTGCTACAGTTAGCTGGATATTTCACTTGTACAAAACCATAGAAATCCCTCTGTTATAGTTAGTTCTGCTAACTATAACTCGCGCACCCGCAATGCACTGCTGATGATGTCACATATTACATCATTCATGACATGGTCAGTGACATCACTGATTACATCACTGATGACATCTCAAATGACATCACTGATGACATCATCCACTTGACAATCTGATTCACTTCATCATACATTAGTATCACCTTTCATCACTCACTGTAAAAATTAGAGTACCATATTTAAAACCATTGACACACCAATACCAGTTACTACATACCCACTCACTGATTCCTAAGTCTACACACACACACCTACCCAGTCAACAACAGAATCACTTATACATGCAGTCACTAATTATTAGTGTTATGTATCATTTTAGGACGCT
>NW_028247602.1:0-72072 GCF_964263255.1 Lissotriton vulgaris
ACACTGTAGTCAGGTGTAGTGTAGTTCCTAGTTTCCCACTAGGCCCTGCGCATTGGAATAACATAAACAGTAGTATCGACGTAGAAGTGCGGATCTTCCAGGCCTCTACTGACTATGCTAAACTTAATTGGGTTTGTTACCAACTAGCTCAGAGGTCACTGGAAACTTTCTTGACTGAATAGGAAGTGATCAGCTTCCCAGGCACAGACAAGAAGGGATTCAGTTTTCCAACAACCGTGCAACATGACAACTTTGCTCCTCAGATCAAGAGTCAATCTCTAGGGTCGTGTGAAACAATAGACAGTTATTTTACTCAGTCAGGTTGGTGCAGTTTACTTTCACAATATGTAGAGAATAGAGAGACGGGCGTTTGTCAATAAAGGGTTAACATTTATTGAACAGTCTTTCTTCTCGTACAAGAGAAATGAATTGCCACAATTGCAAGACTTGTTATTATAAAAAGTACGTACAGTAAGATAAGTATTGCGAGATAATACTGTAAAAGCATTGATATGGTTTCTTAGCCATACAATGGTTTAAAAGTAATAAAACATATATACATTCATATATACATTAGGCTAAAATACTCAACTGGTGCTTCTAACTACGCCTACCCCAGTGTACCTGACCTAAGCCTAATACTTGGGAGGGGAGTAAGTAAGTAGCTTTAAGTTAAGTTGGTTTTGCCAAGGTTTGCTTCAAGAATTCTCACTAAGGGTTTAGTCAACACCATACCTCTGAATAGAATGATGGAGGTCTGGTATCTCCTTCAGGGAAAACTCGGTATCCCAGTGAACCGCGAGGGTAGACCAGAAACGCTGGAGCTGGATTTCTCGGCAGGAGAAAGGCAGCGTCTCTCTTCAGCGCGTCGAGGAGGAGGAGGGGGGACAGCGTCCGCGGGCAGCTTGCATCTGCTGGGCTCTTGCAGGGGACGGCTGTTCAGCTCCTAAGTTCACCACACCATCGTTCGCGCTTTAGCAGCGATAATGGTATCAGCAGCTTGCATACAGCAGCTTCATCAAGCGACGGGCAACAGAACCATTGCTTAAGGCAACGTTGGTAGTATTTATACCTGAAAGGTGCCTTGGTTGACGTAAGTTTGCTGGACATAAGACGTCAATTAAAGATGTCACTAGGAAGTGATCGCTATCAGTTGCTCATTAGAGTTCCATTACTAATCAAATCACAGCAAGCGGGGATTTCCAGGTTTGCTGAGTTTTTATCTTGTTGAAGAACTCGGAGTGTTAATCTAGGAATCTCAGATAGTGACTTCTGCTCTGTCATTGCACTAATTGGTTGCAAAGGAAGTGGCAGAGAAAACTATTCTGGAATGTGGCTCTGTTCGTGTGAGGCCAGAGATGACTTTCTGAATATTGTACTTGAACGGTTATGCCAATATAGGGAATAAATGGATTTATAGCCGAATAGGGGCATAAGGTCACAGTATCGATCAGGATCCTAGATAAGCACGCAACATCCACTCCACGGGTTCATGTCCATCAAATTACTAAAACTAGAGCAATAAGATGCATGTGTAACATTGCCCACCCCAAAATACAGAAATGCATTTGAAATAGGCGTATATTGTAATACGTGAAATTTAGGTAATGTACGTTTTTGAAGCATAGAAATCATTAAAATATTATAGCATATGAAATCAATGAACGATTATGCAAAAGAATTACACATGAAATATCTCTGAAACAGAAGAAGGGCGAGATAAATCATCACATATAAATGCATTGCAATAAACGTGCTAGAGGCTGGTGTAAGGTTGTTATGTCTCTAGATGTGTTTAGAAATAGAAGTTGAAGCTTCTGTTCTCTAAGAATAGTTTTTACTTTAAGCAAAGAATTTTTCGTGCCAAAAAGGGTGAATATTAAAAAGTGTTCAATTCAAAAGAATTATTGCTTGAACGGGGAAATAGAGTTCCAACGCTTTTAGCAGTTTTTGTTGTTCAAAACTGAAGGCCGAATTCAGAGTTCATGGGAACGCTGTGTGTCGGAAAGCTTCTTCAAAGTTATTGTTTCTGTTCGGGTGAGAACATCATATCAGACAGGCTCCCAAAGAATTGGTCTACAAAATCAGGTGACAGTTCAACCAAATTCGATAGTGCTGTAACTTGGCAGGTGTGAGAATGATTGCTGTCATCATAGTCGGGATCAGCAATGCTCACAGAAGGTCGTACCTGGGTGATTTTGCTTTTGTCACTTGCTCCACTGTTACCACCTAGTCGTAGCACAGGAGTCTCAACGAATGCCGTCATCAGGATTGGTAGCCGCTGGGGACAACACAATGCGTGAGCCGTTATCGGACTGAGCAAAGTATCGACGTCCATTGGTACTGCTGATGGAAGTGAAAGACATATGTCCAACACACACTCATCTCCGCATAGCATACATCGAAGTATGTCATGTTTAGATCTCTCAGCCTGGCCAATCCAAGGACGTTAGTTATCCTGTCCCGGTAGCGCATTGCTAGGATTGTCTCTTCCATTCCCATAGGAGCTATGTCTGAGCTTTGGCTTGCCATAACGAAGCAGGATGGTCAAAAATAAAATCCCTGCTACAAGTCCCAAAAATAAGGGTATGCCGCCAAAAACAGAGTGGACAAAATTTGGAACGATTCCCAAAATTGCTTGAAACGGTGTTAGCAGTCCCGTAAAAATCGTCTTAAATATGCCTGGGATGCCTGTGGCACTAGACATGTTAAGGAGTTGGCTAAGCATTTCTACGAAATGCACGGGGCAATTTGTTGATAAAAGTTCATGAACCTCCGTAGCTGTCCTTGCAACTAGGAGATCATACGTCTCTTTTGATGACGTTATGGGCACTGTTGTCTGCAGAAGCACAGACTTCATTTTGCTTAAAGTATCAATTTGTATAGAATAGAGATTCAGACAAGGCCAGAAGGGAGTCTCTGTGTCTGCAAGCCCGCTCGGAAACAATGCCTGCATACAGCATTTGACCATGGATGTTACTCTTACTAGATAACTTTTCCCTGGCACTAGGCCACAACATCTGTGATCCGTTCTAAGAATGTAACTCCCGTTTGCAAGTTGCATAAAGAAGGGCTCTATCTGAGTTGCAGGTGTGACAAGCTGGTGGCATGAAAGGTTGTTAGTATTTCCATCACAAGCTCCGTGTAAATTAATACCCTGGCACAAAAGTATACCGCTTAGTGACTGTTTACAATTTTCACCACTAAGAAATACATTTTTGTCGCTGTCACTGTAGCATGAATGTGTGTATGGTAATTTCCATTCTGATTTTACATATCCTTTACCCAATCGTTCATACTGGGCAGTAGGTATGTATTCAAGGCACTTTTTAAATCGGAAAGTTGTTATCGGAATGGTGATAATTCTGTGTATTATCCATTCAATGACAGGACTCTCTGACATTGTCAATGGTAATCTCTCAAGTTTTTCGATGCTCAGGGTTGTATAGTCTGCTCCTTTCTGTGCCAAACTGATTTGTTTATCAGTAAGGTTAAAAATGGAAAATAATGACGTTGTGTTTATTAAACGCCAAGGCACATAGCCTGAACGAAGATTTTGCAGCGTCCAGCCTAATTGTATAATAGAACGTAATTGTGACTGGCCATGTTGTAACATTAGCAAGTCTCTGTCTATCAAATCAAAGGCAGAGGATACAATATTTTCCAACGAATATATTCTGGAAGACAGAGTCATTAACCCATTGTCCACTACAGAAAATGATTTTTCCAAATTAATACGATCAATTTCTCGTATTTTTTCAGCTGTTTCAATTTGTTTGACTTTCCAAGCCTCGTTGTATGCAGCATAGATACTGGTCGCTATGAAACGCTTTTGACGCTGTTTGCGTGGTCCAAGAATGAAATCGCGCAAATCAGCACCATCTTTTAGTAAAGACAAGTGTTGCTTAATTTCAGCCAGTGTGGATGATGTTAGCCATTCAAGGCAGAGTTTCTCTACACTGTATGTTGTTACTATCCCTGGATGTTGTCTCTGGGAGTATCTAGGGTCTTGTCTGGTCATTTTTAACCCCTGTGTTTTGTTCAGGAAACTATCTTGACAGCTCTTTGTGTCAGTAGGCCAGATTAACCACTTTTTCCAATCAGGATGTGTTCTGTTAAAATGTAAAATTTGTGACACGTCTAACTCAATATCTGTAGTTGTATTTTCAGGTATTGGCTTTGGAATAGATGGTTTGTTTAGGTCTTTGATCTTAGCTAGGCCAAGACAGGATGTTTGGTGTATTGTGTCATTTAAAAACATCATTTGTTCTGGTATCATGCAGGTTCTGAATAGTGCTTCAAGGCCTTGTACCTGCCAATCTTTTGTAACCCAAATTGTTTTTGTTTCAATGTTATTTTTCCAATAATCAAAACCAAATGTCATCATTTTGTCATAAAATGCTTCTGAATATATCAATTTAGAATTTGTCAGCATTGTTTTCATTCCTGTTTTATCTAACAGTTTGTAATAAAACGTTTCTGCATCACTGGTGTTAAACTCTGAGAAGTACTTGAATTTCTCAAAAAATGCTTTAGAACTGCTTTTATGTGGTGTAGCACAATGTTCCCATTGATTATACATAAAAACATTTCTAGGCTGTGCAGATTTATGCAAGTAATGATCACCATAATGTGTGTAGCAGAATAATTGCTCATAACTAGATGAACCTTGTAAATAATCATGTTCTGTGAATCTAGCTGACATTACTAAATCAGACATCATGTCATTAATACTGTTAAAGTCCCAATCATCAGAGAATGTACTAGGTTTTACAAAGTCACTTAAGGAAACCTTCAGTTGATGAGGATACTTCAGGATCTCGACCGGACCTTAGATCTCATAGTCAGTTTTCTCCCATACTACCCCACCAGGTATTGGAATTGCTGTGACATTTACTGTTGACAGTTCTCTTTTCTTCACGTGGGATGATCTGTGTGGTTTGAGGACTAAGTTTATGTTCTGACTTGCTGTGTCCATTGTACTATATTTTCCCTCAATGAATGTTCCCAAACAAAGTACCATGATGAGCCAAAGCAGGAGGAAAAATACACCTAGACCGAACCAGAACTCTAACCAAGGGGAAACAAGGTAGATTTTCTTCAGTTGATTAAAGAGTTCCGTTGCTTTTTCTTTAAAAGTCTTTTTTGTTTCTGGCATCACTTCGGGTTCGTTTTGATCTTCAGAGAAGTTGTCGAAGTTGATGAAATAACCAGGGGCAGTTCTGTCAATTGTTGGGATTGTTCTTTCAATCTGTCTCTCGGTAGCACTTTCTGATGCCACATTATTGTAGACTGGTGTTTCTTGACGAACCGTTTCAATCTGTGTCTCAAGAGGCACGAGTTCCATGGCATTATTGCATAGTCCTTCTCTGTGCACTGCAGGCTGATCGAATGTGATTAGTCTTTCAGTTTGAACCTCTTGGATTGTTGCAAGTTTGGGTATTCTGTTGTTTCTTGGGAGTCCACTGGGCCTACTGTTGATTATAGGCCACATGGTTGTGGTTTTACCAGGTCGATAGACACGACTGTTCTCCTTTTTACCAGCAAGGGGCGGTAGTACTACTGATCTTGTTCCGGTGACTGCCAAGACAGGTACTGCTTTTCTGTAAGAAGGCCCAAATTCCGTCTTCACCGCGATTTTTTCTCTGACTAGATCCCCAATCTTTGGAATCCAGACAGGCCTTGCTGGGGCTGTTGCTTGTGGTGCCTCGTCAGTGGTAGATGGCTGTTGCTTTAACTTTATGTTGCTTAAGGATTTTCTTGTTTCATTCAATTCCTGTAAAACAGCCAAACGATCTTTGATGTCAAAGTCTGTTGTTTTTTCTTGTACCACTGACATCTGACTATCGAGGTCCTGAATGTTCATTCTAATTCTGAACAATAGTTTGTATGGGCTGAAACCTTTTAGAGAATTTCTTGGCAAGTTATTAGGACTGGACTGGACACTTATTAAATGTTTGACCCACCCAGCGCCTGAACCTAATACCTTCGCTGTTATAGATCGCTTTATGTCTCGGTTTTTTCTTTCTACCACACTATTCCCTTCGGGGTGCGATGGACAAGAATACCGCAACCCAATTCCCATGCTGGCCATGGCCTCCCTATAAGCTCGAGAGCTGAAAGCAGGACCCTGGTCAGAATGGAACGTGGTAATTGCGTATGTGCCGATAAAGACTCGCAGATCTTTTATAACCGTTCTAGCGTCAGCCGAGCGCAGGGGCCACATCCATATGAACCTTGTACAGGAATCCACTGCTACCATGATATATCTATAGTTGCCGTCCCTTTGTAGGGGACCACAGTGGTCCAGGTAAACACATGCAAATGGTTTATCCGAGATAAGAAGGGGTGTCTGCGCTGGTCGTTTTACTGTTGATACTTTCATCCTTTGGCATATATCGCATTCTAATACATACGTTTTAGTTTGTATCCTCAAGCGAGGCCACCAAAATCTCTGTTTTAATAGTGATATTGTTGCGGAAACGCCAGCGTGTGCAGAAGCAAGCCCTTCGTGTGCCGCTTTGATTAGTCCTAACCTGTGTTCCATGTTTGGAATTACCCTATCCCCCACTCCAGGGATTCGAGCAAAAGGAACATTATTTGTATCTGTTAAGTACAAGTACTTTTCTGGAAAGCCTTTTGGGAGTGTTTTCTTATCATTCTTTACTGACGCACTGACAGCTTGTAGAATATCGCTGTCTATTTTTGTTTGTGACCGAGTTATCGCAGCTACGGAAGCCGTTTGCACAACTGCCTTCGCGGCTTCATCAGCCAATGAATTCCCCGCAACGTGAACGCCATCACGTTGATGACTCAGTGTATGTATCACGTGAGTCTTTTGCAGTTCTTTCTGTAAAAGAACTACCTGTTCCCAAAGCATTTTATGCTTTATTGTGCCACCTTTTGCATCTTTGAAACCATTTTCCACCCAATTCTGCAAGTATTCATTATAAGATTGTACGCAATAATAAGAATCGCACACTATTAGTGTGGGGAATTCGCGATCGGTATTTTCTAGCGCCATCTTAAATGCAATTAATTCAGCTCGTTGAGCTGAGCAATCTCCTAGAGATTGTGTTTTAGTGACCATAGGTCTGAATTTTCCTTTGTGCCAACGACCTTTTACAATCGCGCACGCAGCACTGTAAGCTTGCTTACCCCCAACTGCGGGTTGTGCTGATCCGTCAGTATATATAATACTTCCGTATTCTTCGAGAGGCAGGATTTCAATTGGCAGAGGACATTCATATTCATATTGTAAAAATTCTTGTGTCTTTAAATTAGGATCAAATTCGTAAACTACGTCTGTTGCAGCAAGAGAATTAACCCACTGGATCCATCTCGGATGCAAAGCTTTAGCATTTGGAATGCTTGCTTTAGTTACTGCTTCTAAAGCCGGTATAGGTGTTACGATTACTATGCGTTTACCTTGTGCTAGGGGCCTTTCTTTTGCTACAGCAGTCTGAACCGCAGTTACAATTTTCTCTGTTGAACTGAATTTTATTTCAGCCTTTGTGTACAAATGTGATTTGTAAGCTATTGGTACCTTTTCTCCCTCATTAGAGGTCAGGTACGTGAATCCGCATCTTCCTGGGATGACTCGGATTACAAGATCTCGTGTGTTGTCACGTGTATCTAATTTTGTTTTAGCTAACATGTCTGTTTGCAGTGATCTCAAAATTTCTGTGTGTTTTTGAGTCCAATTGATTTGTTTAAAATCAGGTTTAATTAGTTCGTAGAGAGGTTTAACCCTCTTTGCGTAATTTAGAATGTAAGTTCTTCCGAAATTCAGAAAACCTAGTACGGATTGTAAATTCTTCAGCGTTTTTGGAGCTTGGAGTACAGCGCACCTCTCTAAGAAGTTGTCCGCTAGGCTTTTTCCTTCACTTGATAACTCGTACCCTAAGAATAGTACTGTCAGATGGGCAATTCGGAACTTTTCAAAGTTGAATTTGTAACCTTCTGCTACGAAAACAAGTATAATGGTGTTCACTCTTTTCAAGTGAGTATCCAAGTCGTCGTCTGTGATATAGATATCATCTACGTAAGATAATGCCTCATCATCATATATTTGTAGTAACTCTGTTACCCTAGCTGAGAATAGTCCTGGGCTGTTCTTGAACCCCTGTGAGAGTCGACAGAATTTTTTCTGCAACCCAAATGCTGAGAAAGCGGTCAAATATCTGCTTTCTGGTGCAATTTTTTGACAAAAGAAACCATTAGATATGTCTAATGTCGTATTATATTTTTTCCTAACTATGTTATTCATTAGGGCTGCACTATGCGAGTTTTGTACTGCAAATGTTTTGCAACATGTATTCGGGTGTCTGTAGTCCAAAACTAGACGATATGAATTGTCTGGCTTGGAGACAGGAAACAAAGGATTGTTCATTTGAGAGGTGCATGTTTCAATCACCCCCTGGTATTCAAATTGATCTAAGATCTCCCTGACCTGTTTTTTAGCTTCTTGCTTAATGGGTTACTGCCGTTGGGCAGTTGGTTCACTTTTTAACTGGATTTTGTGAGGAGGAGAGTCCTCATCCCATCCTACATGATTTTTATATAATGCCGGTGCCTGGGCTACTGCCCATTTCCTTGCATATGTATATTTTTTGTGAATCGGTATGTGATTCGAGAAGGCAGGCATAATCACTTCTTCGCCACGACGGCACTCCCTGACAAACTCTGGGGGCCAATCTTTTTCAGCTAACAGAATATCATAGCCTTTTGAGAGTTTGTCCCAAAATAGACCCTTTATTTTCCTAGTCTTATCACCCTCTGTACGCAATGTTATTTCGTATATTTTATGGGGCTCGCTAAGTCTGGTGTCGGCAGTTTCAACCTGAATGAATTAATTCGTGTCCACTGTCTCCAGATGACTCATCAAGATCTTGCGCGCTATACTGATTTCTGCTGCACTGTCCAACATTGTCAATGCCCACTCCCCGTTTTTCAACTGTGTCCTCAGTATTCTCGGCATGGTTGATTACTCTAATACTGGCTACCTTCTTTTTGGAAATTGAGATTTTTTACTCTGAGCAGGTTCCTTGTCTTTGGACTTGGTGTGCTCTCCTGGGTCTGACCGTCCTCTTCTTTTCGATTTCTGCAAAAAAGATCGAGAGGGACGTGTATCAATACTTTGATATCTATCAGGTTTTTTCAGATTATCCCTATTTCTAAGGTTATATCTTTTCTCAGAGGGCTCCCTCTGGGGAGACTGGTGTTCTCGAGTCGGAGTTCTTTCCCTCCATCGAGGAGACCTTCCTCTGGACTGGAAAACCTTTTCCTTGGGAGTGGATTGTTTATTTCCATCCCAGCTCTTTTTAGGAGTGTTTGAATTATTTTTAATAAATAATTTTTCAGGATTTTTGAGCAGTTGGGGCTTTACTGGTTTCCCACCCAAGCTGTCTTTACCTAATTCTTCATAGCATTTTTCTATGATTCTGGCAAGCTCAACTGGCTGATCTGTTATATCTGTTTCCTTCAACTTCTGGCGGATCGCCACAGATGCTGCTTCTCCTTTTATATTGGCTAATAATATAGCCGAGACCTGCCTAAAGTCTTTCAGTAATTTCATACCAAGATTTAAAGCGGGCTCTGGACCGTATTCATTTTGAATCTGTTTTAGCACTTCTGGTATTACCGCCATAGACGGAACACCATGTGTTTTTGTGTAAATGGAAGCAAAGACTGTACCCCAAGTGTCGCAGTCCTCCAGGTGTGGTGCGATTCCCATAGGAAGGCAGATGGTCAAGATTCTGTGTTTCTCTATAGGGGTAGTATCAGGAAATACTGCCTCTATTTGAGTGATTTTCTGTGCTAACCAGAAAGGAATTTGTTCCCGTTTTAAGGGTGTTTTACCAAGACATGACTGTATGTTCTGCGGTGTAATTTTATTAGTGTTCCCCTGATGAGGGGTCAGCTGTGGTACATTAACAGCTGGTTGGACTGTTGCAGTCCGCATTACATATTGGACTAATTGCCTATGTATTTTTATTAGTGTTTTTAGCTTTACTAACAGCTCTTCTTTTGACATTTTTGCAATGTCCGGATGTGGTGTGTAGCTGGCTAGAACCGGCCACGTTGCTCCTGGTCTACCTAGTGGACCGAGCCTGGTAATATGATCATTATGTTTTAGGGCGCCATTAAACCAGAGCAGGTGCTCTTGGAATTTTTAGTGGGATTTCAGTCTCCTCGAAAGGAGCGTACTCTTCCGGATGTTCCTCTATTTTGTAATAGTGAAACTCTTTTGTTCTAGCGTTTGCCGCTGGAAAGTTTATCCATGAATAGAATACCTCTGTCTGCCGATATTCGTGAGCCTCTATCACGAAAATTACTGTACCAACTTGTGGTGTCAGTCCGTTTTCTATAAGTTTTAACGTTATAGATGGACCGGGATTTATAACGTTAAATGGACCGGGATGATTATTGCATCCGGGTCTGTGTCTTCGGGACCCTGCTGAGTCGCATCTACTGCGGCCCCAGTGGTTCCGTTTTCTCCTGGCATTGTATAAATGCAAGGTTTGCAGAGTAGGTCTCCAAGGAGACAAAGATTAGGTGCACAATATTTTGGAACACTGTATCCTTCAACGTTGAATAAACCAGAGCTTCACATAGGAATCTCTTCCTACTGAGTTCGGGCGGATTTTAACCTTTCACCCACTCCAGACGTCTATTGGAGTATTTACGGGAGAAAGGGGTCTGTGTGAAATATGCACGACTGAGTTACTCTAACGTCTTGCGTTAGTTTATCACCTTACCAAACGTTGGGCGCCATGTAGTGTAGTTCCTAGTTTCCCACTAGGCCCTGCGCATTGGAATAACATAAACAATAGTATCGACGTAGAAGTGCGGATCTTCCAGGCCTCTACTGACTATGCTAAACTTAATTGGGTTTGTTACCAACTAGCTCAGAGGTCACTGGAAACTTTCTTGACTGAATAGGAAGTGATCAGCTTCCCTGGCACAGACACGAAGGGATTGAGTTTTCCAACAACCGTGCAACATGACAACTTTGCTCCTCAGATCAAGAGTCAATCTCTAGGGTCGTGTGAAACAATAGACAGTTATTTTACTCAGTCAGGTTGGTGCAGTTTACTTTCACAATATGTAGAGAATAGAGAGACGGGCGTTTGTCAATAAAGGGTTAACATTTATTGAACAGTCTTTCTTCTCGTACAAGAGAAATGAATTGCCACAATTGCAAGACTTGTTATTATAAAAAGTATGTACAGTAAGATAAGTATTGCGAGATAATACTGTAAAAGCATTGATATGGTTTCTTAGCCATACAATGGTTTAAAAGTAATAAAACATATATACATTCATATATACATTAGGCTAAAATACTCAACTGGTGCTTCTAACTACGCCTACCCCAGTGTACCTGACCTAAGCCTAATACTTGGGAGGGGAGTAAGTAAGTAGCTTTAAGTTAAGTTGGTTTTGCCAAGGTTTGCTTCAAGAATTCTCACTAAAGATTTAGTCAACACCATACCTCTGAATAGAATGATGGAGGTCTGGTATCTCCTTCAGGGAAAACTCGGTATCCCAGTCACCCGCGAGGGTACACCAGAAACGCTGGAGCTGGATTTCTCGGCAGGAGAAAGGCAGCGTTTCTCTTCAGCGCGTCGAGGAGGAGGAGGGGGGACAGCGTCCGCGGGCAGCTTGCATCTGCTGGGCTCTTGCAGGGGATGGCTGTTCAGCTCCTAAGTTCACCACACCATCGTTCGCGCTTTAGCAGCGATAATGGTATCAGCAGCTTGCATACAGCAGCTTCATCAAGCGACGGGCAACAGAACCATTGCTTAAGGCAACGTTGGTAGTATTTATACCTGAAAGGTGCCTTGGTTGACGTAAGTTTGCTGGACATAAGACGTCAATTAAAGATGTCACTAGGAAGTGATCGCTATCAGTTGCTCATTAGAGATCCATTACTAATCAAAACACAGCAAGCGGGGATTATCAGGTTTGCTGAGTTTTTATCTTGTTGAAGAACTCGGAGTGTTAATCTAGGAATCTCAGATAGTGACTTCTGCTCTGTCATTGCACTAATTGGTTGCAAAGGAAGTGGCAGAGAAAACTATTCTGGAATGTGGCTCTGTTCGTGTGAGGCCAGAGCTGACTTTCTGAATATTGTACTTGAACGGTTATGCCAATATAGGGAATAAATGGATTTATAGCCGAATAGGGGCATAAGGTCACAGTATCGATCAGGATCCTAGATAAGCACGCAACACAGGTAGCAGGAGTTGTCTGAGGCTGATGGAGTGGGTCTGAGGATGAGTATCTTCATCTTCTGCAAGTTTGTGTTTACAGTGCTGCTCTTTATGTGGTTGGTGACGTCCTTCATTGTGTCGTGGAGGTTCCTTTTGGTGGTATGTGGTTTCTTGGTGACGAAGAGGATGAGCTGGGTGTTCTTTGTGTAATAGATGTTGTTGAAGTTGTGATGGTCGCCTACTTGTGCTAGGGGAGCCATGTAGAAGATGATCAGCGTCGGATTGATGGATGAGTCCTGGGAGTCCCGTAGATGATGTTGGTGTTTTGGAACAGAAGGCTGGGAGGCGAACGTTCAGGATTACTATTGAACAACTTCCAAACAAAGGACTTGATGCATACTATTTGGCCGTAAGGAAAAGTGTGCGAAACCATTAAGGGCTTTTTGTTGTGTATATTCTCAGCATCTACTTGTAAGTAACATTATTTACATTGTACGAAAATTAATCAGAATATATTGTTATTTTATGATTGCTTGAAATATCTTATATTTACGTAAGAAATTGCTCTTAGAAAAAACATTTAAGATATGTTTTATTTCTATTTTTTATATTGTTATTGACAATGTTGACTGGATTTTTTTAAGATATCCTTATGGATTGTCTTTTTTTGCCCGCTGTTATGTGATGAGTACTATTGAACTCACTGTTTGTAGTGAAATTCAATATATTCTGAGAACAGCAAGAAAGACAAATGAAATGTTTTACAAATTATTTTGTGTTGTAAAATATATCTATTAACTGTGTTTTTTTGTATCTTCCACATGTTGTTATGTTATGTTAATTGGGTTCTTCTATAGCGCAACGGCTACTCCAGTAGGAGTGTCCCGGCACTTTGACGAAGATGTCCTTTAATGGAAAGGAAACATAACTGCAAAAAAAGGAACAGCAAAATTAACTAGTAAAAAGCCAGGTTTGTAATGCCTTTCTAAAAGACATCAGACTGGGGGCCTGTCTAAGAACAATAGGAAGTTCATTCCAAGCGCGCGGGGCCAGGTAGTGGAAAGAACGCCCCCCTTGTCTGGTTCGCTTGATGGATGGAACGACCATTTTAGACAAGGAGGCAGATCGCAGAGCTCTGCTCGGCTTGTAAAGAGCAAGGCGCTTTCTAATATACCTAGGGCCTGAGTCATGAAGGGCCTTGTAGGTTAGCGTCAGGCTTTTGAAGAGAACCCTCTTGGCTATAGGGAGCCAGTGCAGTTCCTTCAACAAGTTAAAGGCACTAGCTCGTCTAGGGAGTCCATAAATAGCCCTGGCGGCTGAATTTTGGACTACCTGAAGTCTCCTTACGAGATATTTAGGGAGTCCTAGATAGAGGGCATTTGCATAGTCCAAACGCGACCTGACAAGTGCTTGGACAATGACCCTTCGATGGTTCACAGAAATCAAGGGGAGAAATTTCCTGAGCATCCGCAGCATTCCAAAGCATTTCCCCGAAAGACAGGCTATTTGAGGCCCAAAGGTTAACTCATTGTCAACAATGATACCTAGGTTTTTAGCCTTGGTACTTGCATTAGCAGGAGGAAACAGATCTTGTGGCCACCAGCTTTTCCAATTTGGTTCAGAGACACATCCAAAAAAGAGCAGCTCCGATTTATCGGAGTTGCATTTCAAGCCGTGTCTTTTGAACCAATCAATTCCACAGGTGACAATTTTACAATATATACTTTTTTTATTATTTATTATGCCTAACGTAAGTACAAGTAACTGACACAGCCGCGGCCCGTGGAGGGAGTTGTGGTGATGTAGGCAAATGGGGTGGGGGGTTATAAACAGCAGAATCTGGATGATTGCAGGTAAGTAAACAATTAAATTAATAAAATGAATTTCGTATCCTGCGCCCTACATCGCAAAATGCGATGCAGTACACGGAACAAAGTTGCATATTATCAACAAAAGGCGATACATTATCGCCGCTTTTATCGGCAGCAAAAATTCTGATAAAACGGCAATAATGGGCTTGATAATTAAGTGTGAGAGTAAAATCCGTTACGCCGCGGATTTTGCGGTTTTTTGGTAAATCCGCAATCCGCGAACGCTCGCGAATTTACCAAAAATCCGCAAATTCGCAAGCAGCGGATTTTTTTTTCTTGGTGATACAATTTTGCGGCGCGCGGCGTTTACTTACCGTCATTCAGCGTTTGCCGAGTTGTTTTTCTCGATATTTTGCGAGTGCTGCGCCATTTTGGATCTTGCTGCGGGATCCCCCGGAAATTTGGCGAGCGCGATTACGTCATCGCGGCTTGCCAACTTGCACAGCGAGAGTTTGTCAACGCGAGTACGCCGTGATCACGTATCCCGGGACTTCGCAATTGCGAGCTTGTAGATGCGGCGAGCAGCAACAATCTCGCACTCGCGAAAATACAAAATTTGCAATTCTGCACAAGAAATCCAACAGCAAGCAGCATAAACCTTCTGGAAATGATGATTTTTAACTGAATAACTCCTCAGATTGACATTTGCCTGCACTTTTTTTGCAAGGAGTCCATTTTGGGGAGGGGGGTGGGAAGAAGGAAGTGCCCCACAGTCTTCAACTTCCTGTTCCTGTCCAGCAGGCTCCTCCCAGTGCTTTGTCCATCTCCTGGTCACTTTTCATTTGGATCTGGAGCTGGAAGGATTACTTTTTGTGGATGCTGCTGGATATTTGGATTTGAGGCCTTTTTGACTTTCTTTGGATCACTTTTGGATTAGAAATTTCACAAGTAAGTTTGTTTGGGGCATTACAGTTGCTGCAACTACAATTTTGGAATTTTCGATTTTTGGGCTGTTTTGGGGCCTTTTGCCCAGGGGTACTCAGTGGTGGGTGCACTGAGTCTTTTTGTGGGGTGTTTTGAATTTAAACATCATGGAGGGGCTGGATGGCTTGGGATTGTGCTGATTTTTCTGTGATTTTCGTTTTTTTGGCCTGTTGTGGCCTTTTCACCAGGGGTAGTGAGTGTTGCATGGGCCTAGTCTTTCTGTGGGTTGTCTAAAATTTAAACATCATGGAGGGGCTGGATGGCTTGGGATTGTGCTGATTTTTCTGTGTTTTTCGATTTTTTGGGGTGTTCATGGGGACAGGCCATGTGGGTGGGGGCCATTTAGAGTGCTGCTACAGGCCCTGGCCATGTGCAGGGAGGGAGGGGGCCATTTTGAATGCAGGCAGTGTTGTTAGGCCTGCAACCATTTTGCCTAGTTTTCAGCCTTTATGTCCAGGGGTAGTGAGTGTTGCATGTGCCTAGTCTTTCTGTGGGGTGTCTTGAATTTAAACATCATGGAGGGCCTGGATGGTTTGGGATTGTGCTGATTTTTCTGTGATTTTCGTTTTTTGGGCCTGTTGTTGTGGCCTTTTCACCAGGGGTAGTGAGTGTTGCATGGGCCTAGTCTTTCTGTGGGTTGTCTTGAATTTAAACATCATGGAGGGGCTGGATGGCTTGGGATGTGCTGATTTTTCTGTGATTTTCATTTTTTTGGGGTGTTCATGGGGACAGGCCATGTGGGTGGGGACCATTTTAAGTGCTGCTACAGGACCTGGCCATGTGCTGGGAGGGAGGGGGCCATTTTGAATGCAGGCAGTGTTGTTAGGCCTGCAACCATTTTGCCTAGTTTTCAACCTTTATGCCCAGGGGTAGTGAGTGTTGCATGGGCCTAGTCTTTCTGTGGGGTGTCTTGAATTTAAACATCATGGAGGGCCTGGATAGTTTGGGATTGTGCTGATTTTTCTGTGATTTTCGTTTTTTGGGCCTGTTGTTGTGGCCTTTTCACCAGGGGTAGTGAGTGTTGCATGGGCCTAGTCTTTCTGTGGGTTGTCTTGAATTTAAACATCATGGAGGGGCTGGATGGCTTGGGATGTGCTGATTTTTCTGTGGTTTTCATTTTTTTGGGGTGTTCATGGGGACAGGCCATGTGGGTGGGGACCATTTTGAGTGCTGCTACAGGACCTGGCCATGTGCTGGGAGGGAGGGGGCCATTTTGAATGCAGGCAGTGTTGTTAGGCCTGCAACCATTTTGCCTAGTTTTCAACCTTTATGCCCAGGGGTAGTGAGTGTTGCATGGGCCTAGTCTTTCTGTGGGGTGTCTTGAATTTAAACATCATGGAGGGCCTGGATAGTTTGGGATTGTGCTGATTTTTCTGTGATTTTCGTTTTTTGGGCCTGTTGTTGTGGCCTTTTCACCAGGGGTAGTGAGTGTTGCATGGGCCTAGTCTTTCTGTGGGTTGTCTTGAATTTAAACATCATGGAGGGGCTGGATGGCTTGGGATTGTGCTGATTTTTCTGTGATTTTCGTTTTTTTGGGGTGTTCATGGGGACAGGCCATGAGGGTGGGGGCCATTTTGAGTGCTGGTACAGGCTCTGGCCATGTGCTGGGAGGGAGGAGCCATTTTGAATGCAGGCAGTGTTGTTAGGCCTGCAACCATTTTGCCTAGTTTTCAACCTTTATGCCCAGGTGTAGTGAGTGTTGCAAGGGCCTAGTCTTTCTGTGGGGTGTCTTGAATTTAAACATCATGGAGGGGCTGGATGGCTTGGGATGTGCTGATTTTTCTGTGATTTTCGTTTTTTTGGGGTGTTCATGGGGACAGGCCATGTGGGTGGGGACCATTTTGAGTGCTGCTACAGGACCTGGCCATGTGCTGGGAGGGAGGGGGCCATTTTGAATGCAGGCAGTGTTGTTAGGCCTGCAACCATTTTGCCTAGTTTTCAACCTTTATGCCCAGGGGTAGTGAGTGTTGCATGGGCCTAGTCTTTCTGTGGGGTGTCTTGAATTTAAACATCATGGAGGGCCTGGATAGTTTGGGATTGTGCTGATTTTTCTGTGATTTTCGTTTTTTGGGCCTGTTGTTGTGGCCTTTTCACCAGGGGTAGTGAGTGTTGCATGGGCCTAGTCTTTCTGTGGGTTGTCTTGAATTTAAACATCATGGAGGAGCTGGATGGTTTGGGACTGTGCTGATTTTCTGTGATTTTCGTTTTTTTGGGGTGTTCATGGGGACAGGCCATGTGGGTGGGGGCCATTTTGAATGCTTCTACAGGCCCTGGCAATGTGCCGGGAGGGAGGGAGCCATTTGGAATGCAGGCAGTGTTGTTAGGCCTGCAACCATTTTGCCTAGTTTTCAACCTTTATGCCCAGGTGTAGTGAGTGTTGCATGGGCCTAGTCTTTCTGTGGGGTGTCTTGAATTTAAACATCATGGAGGGCCTGGATGGTTTGGGATTGTGCTGATTTTTCTGTGATTTTCGTTTTTTGGGCTTGTTGTTGTGGCCTTTTCACCAGGGGTAGTGAGTGTTTCATGGGCCTAGTCTTTCTGTGGGTTGTCTTGAATTTAAACATCATGGAGGGGCTGGATGGCTTGGGATGTGCTGATTTTTCTGTGATTTTCATTTTTTTGGGGTGTTCATGGGGACAGGCCATGTGGGTGGGGACCATTTTGAGTGCTGCTACAGGACCTGGCCATGTGCTGGGAGGGAGGGGGCCATTTTGAATGCAGGCAGTGTTGTTAGGCCTGCAACCATTTTGCCTAGTTTTCAACCTTTATGCCCAGGGGTAGTGAGTGTTGCATGGGCCTAGTCTTTCTGTGGGTTGTCTTGAATTTAAACATCATGGAGGGGCTGGATGGCTTGGGATTGTGCTGATTTTTTCTGTGATTTTCGTTTTTTTGAGGTGTTCATGGGGACAGGCCATGTGGGTGGGGGCCATTTTGAGTGCTGGTACAGGCTCTGGCCATGTGCTGGGAGGGAGGAGCCATTTTGAATGCAGGCAGTGTTGTTAGGCCTGCAACCATTTTGCCTAGTTGTCAACCTTTATGCCCAGGTGTAGTGAGTGTTGCATGGGCCTAGTATTTCTGTGGGGTGTCTTGAATTTAAACATCATGGAGGGCCTGGATGGTTTGGGATTGTGCTGATTTTTCTGTGATTTTCGTTTTTTGGGCCTGTTGTTGTGGCCTTTTCACCAGGGGTAGTGAGTGTTGCATGGGCCTAGTCTTTCTGTGGGTTGTCTTGAATTTAAACATCATGGAGGGGCTGGATGGCTTGGGATTGTGCTGATTTTTCTGTGTTTTTCGATTTTTGTGGGGTGTTCATGGGGACAGGCCATGTGGATGGGGGCCATTTTGAGTGCTGCTACAGGCAGGCCCTGGCCATGTGCTGGGAGGCAGGGGGCCATTTTGAATGCAGGCAGTGTTCTTAGGTCTGCAACCATTTTGCCTAGCTTTCAACCTTTATGCCCAGGGGTAGTGAGTGTTGCATGGGCCTAGTCTTTCTGTGGGTTGTCTTGAATTTAAACATCATGGAGGGGCTGGATGGCTTGGGATTGTGCTGATTTGTCTGTGATTTTCATTTTTTTGGCCTGTTGTTGTGACTTTTCACCAGGGGTAGTGACTAGTGAGTGTTGCATGGGCCTAGTCTTTCTGTGGGGTGTCTTGAATTTAAACATCATGGAGGACATGGGATTGTGCTGATTTTTCTGGTTTTTTTCGATTTTTTGGGGGTGTATAACTGAATTGATGTTCCTCTGTCTTCCATTGCTTTTAGGTGCACAAGACTCAAGAGAACCACCAGTGCCAGGAAGAAGTCCTGCAGAGGTGTGTGTGTGCAGCATAACGTCACGCGACGTCAATTCTGGCCACAGACAACTCTGCAACTTGTGCAAATGCGGCCTGCTGTTCTGACCTGCTCTGAAGAAGATGGCCCCAAAAAAAGTTCTCCGTAGCTCCTCTAGCAAGAAAGTTGCCAGTAAGGAGCAGAAGAAGCAAGTTACCAAGGAGGCTGGTGTGCCGGCCGCTGCGTTTTTTGGGAGTAAAAAAAAAAGTACGCCTGCAGCAGCAGCGGGATCTGCTGGGGACGACGCTGGGAGCAGCACCCCCGCTCCATTGGGCTCAGTGCCTCCACCACCACCACCACGCCAACTTAAGTCCAAGCCCTTGAGTGCTGCAGAGGCAGTCAGTGTACTTCTTCAATCACCATCGACCAGTGATGTTGGCTCATCGCAAGAAAGTAGCAGCAATGTCCCTGAATCAACACAGGTTGTTGTAACTCATCTGACAAGTGTTGAACAACCACAGCCGCAACAACAACCACATTTGCAAGTACAAGCCCAAGTACAAGTGGAAGGAGAGGCAGCGCAAGGAGATGCGCAAGCAGAGGTGCATGCAGGGTCACAAGTGCCCACAATAGTTGTTCCTCCCAAAGTAGGGGCACATCAGGAAATCGACAATCAAGCCGAGGTATCATTTGAGGAAGCTACTCCTCCTGATGATCATTCATTGTCTTCCACATCCCTAGCAAGGAAAAGATCAAGGGGGGTGTCTACATCTTCTTCAAGCCCACCTCCTTCTGATGAACTGAATGAAAATTGGGAACCACCACGGCCGTCTGAGAGCGAGGCACACCATGATCTGACAAAGGTACTTAAGCGTAAAAGGAAGGTCGTTGAAAGACTCATAGTTATGGAGTGTGATGAGGCTCAACAAGAAGTGGCGGATACTCCTGCTGATGAAGACTCTCACGACGACGACGCAGTCATCATAAAGGTCACTGCAGCCCCAGCGGGCATGCAGCAAAAAGACATTTTGACCCTAGCCCGAGAAGCTGCTGATTGTGATGATGTTGTCGACAAGGAGGCAATGGAAGAAACACCACAATCATTGGAGTTAACTAGTACACCAACACCTACCGCTTCCATATTTCTTAGTCGCCAGAAGGGACCTCCATCCACCTCGACCTCAATTAGTGGTGGTGAAAGTGCAAAACGTACTGAAGTTCGGCAATCCACATCCTCCACTTCATCTGGCATTAGCAGCAGGACCACCACCACCAGTATCGCCGCCTCCTCCGGCCCCCAAAGACATTTCAAGTCCGCAGTATGGGACTTCTTTAGTGTTTGCCCAAAAAAGGAAAACTTTGCCATTTGTAGCATTTGTACGTTGGCAGTTAGTCGTGATAAGTTTGGTTCCAACTATGGTACCGGAGGCCAGAGAGGTCATCTTGAAAGAAAGCACGCTGTCAAATGGTTTGCGCACCTACAGGCGATCAAGGAATCCCGAATTGCATGTAATGCTGTTTCATCTGATGATGACGAGGAGAAAGAAGACGTGTCAAACACTTCACTTACACCCAGTACCCCTGTCAGCAGCACACCCCATGTGAGCCACACTAAGAGTGTGGGAGAGAGTGAGACACCAATGCGAAAAAGTTCATCAGCGAGCGTAACTGGGTCGAAGATATTATCATCATCATCATCCCGTAAATGCTTGGTCCAGGGCAACATTAAAAAGATGCTGTTTACAGAAGCGCAATATGAACGCAACCACCCACTGACGCGTCTGTTTAGCACTGAGCTGGCTAAAATGCTAGCTCTGGACCTTCTCCCTTTTTCTTTTGTAGAAGGTGTTGGTTTTCTAGAATTAGTGGCAGCGCTCTGCCCTAAATGGAAGGTTCCTAATCGGCTTGGGTTTGGTTCTCAAAAGGTCACAGAAAAAGGTAAGCAAAGTGGAGGAACCTTGGAGGACCTTGAGTCGATGGTGCAGGACTATCTGAATGACTCAAAAGAGGTCCATGTTAATGCTGAACCATTGGCGTATTGGCATGGGAAAAAAAGAATTGTGGCCACAGCTCTCCAACCTGGCTTTAAACTACTTGTCTTGCCCACTCGCAAGTGTGTCTTCTGAACGTGTTTTCAGTGCTGCTGGTGGCATTGTAACTCCCAAAAGGAGCCGCCTCTCGCCCAAAAATGTGGAGAGGTTAACAATGATCAAGATGAATCAGCACCTCATACCACCAGATTACAAAGTACGAGAAAGCACGCCGCATGAAGACGAGGAGGACAGCAATGTAGATGAGGGAATTTGTTCTCTGTTCGGTGACACTGATCTCATCCTGCCTGAATTCGCAGAGTATGATGACGAACTCTTATTCTTATTCCATGACACCGAGCCCTGAAAATGAGACAGTGAATCAATAACTTTCTTTTTCATCCTTATTCACTTTTATTCCTGTGTGTCTGTCTTTCTTTGTTGTGCACAGTTAATATAATTCAAACTTTAATCACCTAATCACAAAAACAAGCCCATCAGCAGAACTGTCTTCACTTCTTTGCTTATTGATTTGAAGGTGCCGCAGTCTGCATTCTTCAGATTCACAAGTTCAGAAGAACATGCTCCTCTATCCTCCTCCTCCAGACTCCTATTTTCATCAAAGCAGAGGGCTGGATACGCCCAATGAAGAAAGACTCAGCACTTGTGGGGGTAGTCTACTTCTTTGCTGGTGAGTTGATGGCTCTGGGGCCATTGCTGGGAAGCTGCAATACCGGATAAAAGTGGTTTGGACCAAATCGGAGGAGGAAATTTTTTTGTGTTTTTGCTGACTTGCTTGCCTTTGAGGTGCTCTTTGGGGGGGTTCCGGCTATTTGTGGGTAAGTTTCGGGGTCTGGGAGCACTGCTGGGACACTCTAATCTTGATTGCATTTGCTTTTCAGGAAATCCGTGGTGGAAAACTGGAGTTATGGCCTAGCTGCACAGCGCGTTTGGACCGAAGGCTGAGAAATATTGTAAGTATGAGATTTTGCTTTTGGGCTGTTTGGGGGTGTTGTGCTTTTTGGCGGGTGGGTTGGTGGGTCTTGGGGCATTCCTGGGAAGGTCTAATACCGGATAGAAGTGGTTGGGACAAAATCCACGGTGATTTTTTTTGTTGCTATTTCTGATATTTTGCTCAATGTAGCGTTTTCGGGGGCCTGTTTGGGGGGCTTCCTGGTGTTTGTGGGTGGGTTTCGGGGTCTGGGAGTACTGCTGGCTATGGATACTTTAGTTTGCAAGAGGTTTGAAGCAAATCCATGGTGGCAGAGGGGAGTTAGGGCCTAGCTGCAGAGCGCGCGCGGAGTGATTTGGGAAACTGGCAAAAAAAATGACTAAGTCCCCATTTTTGTACTTTTGCTCTTTGGCTGTTTGGGGGTCTTCTACTCGTTTTCTCCTGGGTTGACATCTCTGGGGCCATTGCTGGGAAGCTGTAATACCGGATAAAAGTGGTTTGGACCAAATCGGAGGCGGAATTTTTTTGTGTTTTTGCTGACTTGCTTGCCTTTAAGGTGCTCTTAGGGGTTCCGGCTGTTTGTGGGTGAGTTTCGGGGTCTGGGAGCACTGCTGGGACACTCTAATCTTGATTGCATTTGCTTTTCAGGAAATCCGTGGTGGCAAACTGGATTTATGGCCTAGCTGCACAGCGCGTTTGGACCGAAGGCCGAGAAATATTGTAAGTATGAGATTTTGCTTTTGGGCTGTTTGGGGGTGTTGTGCTTTTTGGCGGGTGGGTTGGCGGGTCTTGGGGCATTCCTGGGAAGGTCTAATACCGGATAGAAGTGGTTGGGACAAAATCCACGCTGATTTTTTTTGCTATTTCTGACATTTTGCTCAATGTAGCATTTTCGGGGGCCTGTTTGAGGGGCTTCCTGGTGTTTGTGGGTGGGTTTCGGGGTCTGGGAGCACTGCTGGCTATGGATACTTTAGTTTGCAAGAGGTTTGAAGCAAATCCATGGTGGCAGAGGGGAGTTAGGGCCTAGCTGCAGAGGGCGCGTGGAGTGATTTGGGGAAATTGGCAAAAAAATGACTAAGTCCCCATTTTTGTACTTTTGCTCTTTGGCTGTTTGGGGGTCTTCTACTCGTTTTCTCCTGGGTTGACGGCTCTGGGGCCATTGCTGGGAAGCTGTAATACCGGATAAAAGTGGTTTGGACCAAATCGGAGGCGGAATTTTTTGTGTGTTTTTGCTGACTTGCTTGCCTTTGAGGTGCTCTTTGGGGGTTTCCGGCTGTTTGTGGGTGAGTTTCAGGGTCTGGGAGCACTGCTGGGACACTCTATGCTTGATTGCATTTGCTTTTCAGGAAATCCGTGGTGGAAAACTGGAGTTATGGCCTAGCTGCACAGCGCGTTTGGACCGAAGGCCATGAAATATTGTAAGTATGAGATTTTGCTTTTGGGCTGTTTGGGGGTGTTGTGCTTTTTGGCGGGTGGGTTGGCAGGTCTTGGGGCATTCTTGGGAAGGTCTAATACCGGATAGAAGTGGTTGGGACAAAATCCACGCGGACTTTTTTTTTGCTATTTCTGACATTTTGCTCAATGTAGCATTTTCGGGGGCCTGTTTGGGGGGCTTCCTGGTGTTTGTGGGTAGGTTTCGGGGTCTGGGAGCACTGCTGGCTACGGATACTTTAGTTTGCAAGAGGTTTGAAGCAAATCCATGGTGGCAGAGGGGAGTTAGGGCCTAGCTGCAGAGCGCGCGCGGAGTGATTTGGGAAACTGGCAAAAAAATGACTAAGTCCCCATTTTTGTACTTTTGCTCTTTGGCTGTTTGGGGGTCTTCTACTCGTTTTCTCCTGGGTTGACGTCTCTGGGGCCATTGCTGGGAAGCTCTAATACTGGATAAAAGTGGTTTGGACCAAATCGGAGGCGGAATTTTTTTGTGTTTTTGCTGACTTGCTTGCCTTTAAGGTGCTCTTAGGGGTTCCGGCTGTTTGTGGGTGAGTTTCGGGGTCTGGGAGCACTGCTGGGACACTCTAATCTTGATTGCATTTGCTTTTCAGGAAATCCGTGGTGGAAAACTGAAGTTATGGCCTAGCTGCACAGCGCGTTTGGACCGAAGGCCATGAAATATTGTAAGTATGAGATTTTGCTTTTGGGCTGTTTGGGGGTGTTGTGCTTTTTGGCGGGTGGGTTGGCAGGTCTTGGGGCATTCTTGGGAAGGTCTAATACCGGATAGAAGTGGTTGGGACAAAATCCACGCTGACTTTTTTTTTGCTATTTCTGACATTTTGCTCAATGTAGCATTTTCGGGGGCCTGTTTGGGGGGCTTCCTGGTGTTTGTGGGTAGGTTTCAGGGTCTGGGAGCACTGCTGGCTACGGATACTTTAGTTTGCAAGAGGTTTGAAGCAAATCCATGGTGGCAGAGGGGAGTTAGAGCCTAGCTGCAGAGCACGCACGGAGTGATTTGGGAAATTGGCAAAAAAATGACTAAGTCCCCATTTTTTTACTTTTGCTTTTTGGCTGTTTGGGGGTCTTCTACTCGTTTTCTCCTGGGTTGACGGCTCTGGGGCCATTGCTGGGAAGCTCAAATACCGGATAAAACTGGTGTGGACCAAATCGGAGGCGGAATTTTTTTTGTGTTTTTGCTGCCTTGCTTGCCTTTTAGGTGCTCTTTGGGGGGGTTCCGGCTGTTTGTGGGTGAGTTTCGGGGTCTGGGAGCACTATTGGGACACTCTAATCTTGATTGCATTTGCTTTTCAGGAAATCTGTGGTGGAAAACTGGAGTTATGGCCTAGCTGCACAGCGCGTTTGGACCGAAGGCCGAGAAATATTGTAAGTATGAGATTTTGCTTTTGGGCTGTTTGAGGGTGTTGTGCTTTTTGGCGGGAGGGTTGGCGGGTCTTGGGGCATTCCTGGGAAGGTCTAATACCGGTTAGAAGTGGTTGGGACAAAATCCACGCTGATTTTTTTGTTGCTTTTTCTCACATTTTGCTCAATGTAGCGTTTTCGGGGGCCTGTTTGGGGGGCTTCCTGGTGTTTGTGGGTGGGTTTCGGGGTCTGGGAGCACTGCTGGCTATGGATACTTTAGTTTGCAAGAGGTTTGAAGCAAATCCATGGTGGCAGAGGGGAGTTAGGGCCTAGCTGCAGAGCGCGCGCGGAGTGATTTGGGAAATTGGCAAAAAAATGACTAAGTCCCCATTTTTGTACTTTTGCTCTTTGGCTGTTTGGGGGTCTTCTACTCATTTTCTCCTGGGTTGACGGCTCTGGGGCCATTGCTGGGAAGCTGTAATACTGGATAAAAGTGGTTTGGACCAAATCGGAGGCGGAAATTGTTTTGTGTTTTTGCTGACTTGCTTGCCTTTGAGGTGCTCTCTGGGGGGTTCCGGCTGTTTGTGGGTGAGTTTCAGGGTCTGGGAGCACTGCTGAGAAACTCTAATCTTGATTGCATTTGCTTTTCAGGAAATCCGTGGTGGAAAACTGGAGTTATGGCCTAGCTGCTCAGCGCGTTTAGACCGAAGGCCGCGAAATATTGTAAGTATGAGATTTTGCTTTTGGGCTGTTTGGGGGTGTTGTGCTTTTTGGCGGGTGGGTTGGCGGGTCTTGTGGCATTCCTGGGAAGGTCTAATACCGGATAGAAGTGGTTGGGACAAAATCCACGCTGATTTTTTTTTGCTATTTCTGACATTTTGCTCAATGTAGCATGTTCGGGGGCCTGTTTGGGGGGCTTCCTGGTGTTTGTGGGTGGGTTTCGGGGTCTGGGAGCACTGCTGGCTATGGATACTTTAGTTTGCAAGAGGTTTGAAGTAAATCCATGGTGGCAGAGAGGAGTTAGAGCCTAGCTGCAGAGCGCACGCAGAGTGATTTGGGAAATTGGCATAAAAATGACCAAGTCCCCATTTTTGTACTTTTGCTCTTTGGCTGTTTGGGGGTCTTCTACTCGTTTTCTCCTGGGTTGACGGCTCTGGGGCCATTGTTGGGAAGCTCTAATACCGGATAAAAGTGGTTTGGACTACATCGGAGGCGGAAAACTTTTTGGTTTTTTGCTGACTTGCTTGCCTTTGAGGTGCTCTTTGGGGGTGTTCCGGCTATTTGTGGGTGAGTTTCAGGGTCTGGGAGCACTGCTGGGACACTCTAATCTTGTTTGCATTTGCTTTTCAGGAAATCCGTGGTGGAAAACTGGAGTTATGGCCTAGCTGCACAGCGCGTTTGGACCGAAGGCCGAGAAATATTGTAAGTATGAGATTTTGCTTTTGGGCTGTTTGGGGGTGTTGTGCTTCCTGGCGGGTGGGTTGGCAGGTCTTGGGGCATTCCTGGGAAGGTCTAATACCGGATAGAACTGGTTGTGACAAAATCCCTGCTGATTTTTTTTGGCTATTTCTGACATTTTGCTCAATGTAGCGTTTTCGGGGGCCTGTTTGGGGGGCTTCCTGGTGTTTTTGGGTGGGTTTCGGGGTCTGGGAGCACTGCTGGCTACGGATACTTTAGTTTGCAAGAGGTTTGAAGCAAATCCATGGTGGCAGAGGGGAGTTAGGGCCTAGCTGCAGAGCACGCGCGGAGTGATTTGGGAAATTGGCAAAAAAATGACTAGGTCCCCATTTTTGTACTTTTGCTCTTTGGCTGTTTGGGGGTCTTCTACTCGTTTTCTCCTGGGTTGACGGCTCTGGGGCCATTGCTGGGAAGCTCAAATACCGGATAAAACTGGTGTGGACCAAATCGGAGGCGGAATTTTTTGTGTGTTTTTGCTGCCTTGCTTGCCTTTTAGGTGCTCTTTGGGGGGGTTCCGGCTGTTTGTGGGTGAGTTTCGGGGACTGGGAGCACTATTGGGACACTCTAATCTTGATTGCATTTGCTTTTCAGGAAATCCGTGGTGGAAAACTGGAGTTATGGCCTAGCTGCACAGCGCGTTTGGACCGAAGGCCGAGAAATATTGTAAGTATGAGATTTTGCTTTTGGGCTGTTTGAGGGTGTTGTGCTTTTTGGCGGGAGGATTGGCGGGTCTTGGGGCATTCCTGGGAAGGTCTAATACCGGTTAGAAGTGGTTGGGACAAAATCCACGCTGATTTTTTTGTTGCTTTTTCTGACATTTTGCTCAATGTAGCGTTTTCGGGGGCCTGTTTGGGGGGCTTCCTGGTGTTTGTGGGTGGGTTTCGGGGTCTGGGAGCACTGCTGGCTATGGATACTTTAGTTTGCAAGAGGTTTGAAGCAAATCCATGGTGGCAGAGGGGAGTTAGAGCCTAGCTGCAGAGCGCGCGCGGAGTGATTTGGGAAATTGGCATAAAAATGACCAAGTCCCCATTTTTGTATTTTTGCTCTTTGGCTGTTTGGGGGTCTTCTACTCGTTTTCTCCTGGGTTGATGGCTCTGGGGCCATTGCTGGGAAGGTCTAATACTGGATAAAAGTGGTTTGGACCAAATCGGAGGCGGAAATTGTTTTGTGTTTTTGCTGACTTGCTTGCCTTTGAGGTGCTCTTTGGGGGGTTCCGGCTGTTTGTGGGTGAGTTTCGGGGTCTGGGAGCACTGCTGAGACACTCTAATCTTGATTGCATTTGCTTTTCAGGAAATCTGTGGTGGAAAACTGGAGTTATGGCCTAGCTACTCAGCGCGTTTGGACCGAAGGCCAAGAAATATTGTAAGTATGAGATTTTGCTTTTGGGCTGTTTGGGGGTGTTGTGCTTTTTGGCAGGTGGGTTGGCGGGTCTTGGGGCATTCCTGGGAAGGTCTAATACCGGATAGAAGTGGTTGGGACAAAATCCACGCTGATTTATTTTGCTATTTCTGACATTTTGCTCAATGTAGCGTTTTCGGGGGCCTGTTTGGGGGGCTTCCTGGTGTTTGTGGGTGGGTTTCGGGGTCTGGGAGCACTGCTGGCTATGGATACTTTAGTTTGCAAGAGGTTTGAAGCAAATCCATGGTGGCAGAGGGGAGTTAGAGCCTAGCTGCAGAGCGCGCGCGGAGTGATTTGGGAAATTGGCATAAAAATGACCAAGTCCCCATTTTTGTATTTTTGCTCTTTGGCTGTTTGGGGGTCTTCTACTCGTTTTCTCCTGGGTTGATGGCTCTGGGGCCATTGCTGGGAAGCTCAAATACCGGATAAAACTGGTGTGGACCAAATCGGAGGCGGAATTTTTTGTGTGTTTTTGCTGCCTTGTTTGCCTTTTAGGTGCTCTTTGGGGGGGTTCCTGCTGTTTGTGGGTGAGTTTCGGGGTCTGGGAGCACTATTGGGACACTCTAATCTTGATTGCATTTACTTTTCAGGAAATCCGTGGTGGAAAACTGGAGTTATGGCCTAGCTGCACAGCGCGTTTGGACCGAAGGCCGAGAAATATTGTAAGTATGAGATTTTGCTTTTGGGCTGTTTGAGGGTGTTGTGCTTTTTGGCGGGTCTTGGGGCATTCCTGGGAAGGTCTAATACCGGTTAGAAGTGGTTGGGACAAAATCCACGCTAATTTTTTTGTTGCTTTTTCTGACATTTTGCTCAATGTAGCGTTTTCGGGGGCCTGTTTGGGGGGCTTCCTGGTGTTTGTGGGTGGGTTTCGGGGTCTGGGAGCACTGCTGGCTATGGATACTTTAGTTTGCAAGAGGTTTGAAGCAAATCCATGGTGGCAGAGGGGAGTTAGGGCCTAGCTGCAGAGCGCGCGCGGAGTGATTTGGGAAATTGGCAAAAAAATGACTAAGTCCCCATTTTTGTACTTTTGCTCTTTGGCTGTTTGGGGGTCTTCTACTCGTTTTCTCCTGGGTTGACAGCTCTGGGGCCATTGCTGGGAAGC
Source organism: Lissotriton vulgaris (assembly GCF_964263255.1). NCBI lineage: Eukaryota > Metazoa > Chordata > Amphibia > Caudata > Salamandridae > Lissotriton > Lissotriton vulgaris. The sequence continues at coordinate 28,516 of NW_028247602.1, forward strand.
TGTAATACTGGATGAAAGTGGTTTGGACCAAATCAGAGACGGAAATTGTTTTGTGTTTTTGCTGACTTGCTTGCCTTTGAGGTGCTCTTTGGGGGGTTCCGGCTGTTTGTGGGTGAGTTTCGGGGTCTGGGAGCACTGCTGAGACACTCTAATCTTGATTGCATTTGCTTTTCAGGAAATCTGTGGTGGAAAACTGGAGTTATGGCCTAGCTACTCAGCGCGTTTGGACCGAAGGCCAAGAAATATTGTAAGTATGAGATTTTGCTTTTGGGCTGTTTGGGGGTGTTGTGCTTTTTGGCAGGTGGGTTGGCGGGTCTTGGGGCATTCCTGGGAAGGTCTAATACCGGATAGAAGTGGTTGGGACAAAATCCACGCTGATTTATTTAGCTATTTCTGACATTTTGCTCAATGTAGCGTTTTCGGGGGCCTGTTTGGGGGGCTTCCTGGTGTTTGTGGGTGGGTTTCGGGGTCTGGGAGCACTGCTGGCTATGGATACTTTAGTTTGCAAGAGGTTTGAAGCAAATCCATGGTGGCAGAGGGGAGTTAGAGCCTAGCTGCAGAGCGCGCGCGGAGTGATTTGGGAAATTGGCATAAAAATGACCAAGTCCCCATTTTTGTATTTTTGCTCTTTGGCTGTTTGGGGGTCTTCTACTCGTTTTCTCCTGGGTTGATGGCTCTGGGGCCATTGCTGGGAAGGTCTAATACTGGATAAAAGTGGTTTGGACCAAATCGGAGGCGGAAATTTTTTTGGTTTTTTGCTGACTTGCTTGCCTTTGAGGTGCTCTTTGGGGGGGTTACGGCTGTTTGTGGGTGAGTTTCAGGGTCTGGGAGCACTGCTGGGACACTCTAATCTTGATGGCATTTGCTTTTCAGGAAATCCGTGGTGGAAAACTGGAGTTATGGCCTAGCTGCTCAGCGCGTTTGGACCAAAGGCCGCGAAATATTGTAAGTATGAGATTTTGCTTTTGGGCTGTTTGAGGGTGTTGTGCTTTTTGGCGGGAGGGTTGGCGGGTCTTGGGGCATTCCTGGGAAGGTCTAATACCGGTTAGAAGTGGTTGGGACAAAATCCACGCTGATTTTTTTGTTGCTATTTCTGACATTTTGCTCAATGTAGCGTTTTCGGGGGCCTGTTTGGGGGGCTTCCTGGTGTTTGTGGGTGGGTTTCGGGGTCTGGCAGCACTGCTGGCTATGGATACTTTAGTTTGCAAGAGGTTTGAAGCAAATCCATGGTGGCAGAGGGGAGTTAGGGCCTAGCTGCAGAGCGCGCGGTGAGTGATTTGGGAAATTGGCAAAAAAATGACTAAGTCCCCATTTTTGTACTTTTGGTCTTTGGCTGTTTGGGGGTCTTCTACTCGTTTTCTCCTGGGTTGACGGCTCTGGGGCCATTGCTGGGAAGCTGTAATACCGGATAAATGTGGTTTGGACCAAATCGGAGGCGGAAATTGTTTTATGTTTTTGCTGACTTGCTTTTGGGCTGTTTGAGGGTGTTGTGCTTTTTGGCGGGAGGGTTGGCGGGTCTTGGGGCATTCCTGGGAAGGTCTAATACCGGTTAGAAGTGGTTGGGACAAAATCCACGCTGATTTTTTTGTTGCTATTTCTGACATTTTGCTCAATGTAGCGTTTTCGGGGGCCTGTTTGTGGGGCTTCCTGGTGTTTGTGGGTGGGTTTCGGGGTCTGGCAGCACTGCTGGCTATGGATACTTTAGTTTGCAAGAGGTTTGAAGCAAATCCATGGTGGCAGAGGGGAGTTAGGGCCTAGCTGCAGAGCGCGCGCGGAGTGATTTGGGAAATTGGCAAAAAAATGACTAAGTCCCCATTTTTGTACTTTTGGTCTTTGGCTGTTTGGGGGTCTTCTACTCGTTTTCTCCTGGGTTGACGGCTCTGGGGCCATTGCTGGGAAGCTGTAATACCGGATAAAAGTGGTTTGGACCAAATCGGAGGCGGAAATTGTTTTGTGTTTTTGCTGACTTGCTTGCCTTTGAGGTGCTCTTTGGGGAGTTCCGGCTGTTTGTGGGTGAGTTTCGGGGTCTGGGAGCACTGCTGAGACACTCTAATCTTGATTGCATTTGCTTTTCAGGAAATCCGTGGTGGAAAACTGGAGTTATGGCCTAACTGCTTAGCGCGTTTAGACCGAAGGCCGCGAAATATTGTAAGTATGAGATTTTGCTTTTGGGCTGTTTGGGGGTGTTGTGCTTTTTGGCGGGTGGGTTGGCGGGTCTTGGGGCATTCCTGGGAAGGTCTAATACCGGATAGAAGTGGTTGGGACAAAATCCACGCTGATTTTTGTTGTTGCTATTTCTGACATTTTGCTCAATGTAGCGTTTTCGGGGGCCTGTTTGTGGGGCTTCCTGGTGTTTGTGGGTGGGTTTCGGGGTCTGGGAGCACTGCTGGCTATGGATACTTTAGTTTGCAAGAGGTTTGAAGCAAATCCATGGTGGCAGAGGGGAGTTAGAGCCTAGCTGCAGAGCGCGCGCGGAGTGATTTGGGAAATTGGCATAAAAATGACCAAGTCCCCATTTTTGTACTTTTGCTCTTTGGCTGTTTGGGGGTCTTCTACTCGTTTTCTCCTGGGTTGACGGCTCTGGGGCCATTGTTGGGAAGCTCTAATACCGGATAAAAGTGGTTTGGACCAAATCGGAGGCGGAAAACTTTTTGGTTTTTTGCTGACTTGCTTGCCTTTGAGGTGCTCTTTGGGGATGTTCTGGCTATTTGTGGGTGAGTTTCAGGGTCTGGGAGCACTGCTGGGACACTCTAATCTTGATTGCATTTGCTTTTCAGGAAATCCGTGGTGGAAAACTGGAGTTATGGCCTAGCTGCACAGCGCGTTTGGACCAAAGGCCGCGAAATATTGTAAGTATGAGATTTTGCTTTTGGGCTGTTTGAGGGTGTTGTGCTTTTTGGCGGGAGGGTTGGCGGGTCTTGGGGCATTCCTGGGAAGGTCTAATACCGGGTAGAAGTGGTTGGGACAAAATCCACGCTGATTTTTTTGTTGCTATTTCTGACATTTTGCTCAATGTAGCGTTTTCGGGGGCCTGTTTGGGGGGCTTCCTGGTGTTTGTGGGTGGGTTTCGGGGTCTGGCAGCACTGCTGGCTATGGATACTTTAGTTTGCAAGAGGTTTGAAGCAAATCCATGGTGGCAGAGGAGAGTTAGGGCCTAGCTGCAGAGCGCGCGCGGAGTATTTGGGAAATTGGCAAAAAAATGACTGAGTCCCCATTTTTGTACTTTTGGTCTTTGGCTGTTTGGGGGTCTTCTACTCGTTTTCTCCTGGGTTGACGGCTCTGGGGCCATTGCTGGGAAGCTGTAATACCGGATAAAAGTGGTTTGGACCAAATCGGAGGCAGAAATTGTTTTGTGTTTTTGCTGACTTGCTTGGCTTTGAGGTGCTCTTTGGGGGTTCCGGCTGTTTGTGGGTGAGTTTCGGGGTCTGGGAGCACTGCTGAGACACTCTAATCTTGATTGCATTTGCTTTTCAGGAAATCCGTGGTGGAAAACTGGAGTTATGGCCTAACTGCTCAGCGCGTTTAGACCGAAGGCTGCGAAATATTGTAAGTATGAGATTTTGCTTTTGGGCTGTTTGGGGGTGTTGTGCTTTTTGGCGGGTGGGTTGGCGGGTCTTGGGGCATTCCTGGGAAGGTCTAATACCGGATAGAAATGGTTGGGACAAAATCCACGCTGATTTTTTTTTGCTATTTCTGACATTTTGCTCAATGTAGCGTGTTCGGGGGCCTGTTTGGGGGGCTTCCTGGTGTTTGTGGGTGGGTTTCGGGGTCTGGGAGCACTGCTGGCTATGGATACTTTAGTTTGCAAGAGGTTTGAAGCAAATCCATGGTGGCAGAGGGGAGTTAGAGCCTAGCTGCAGAGCGCGCGCGGAGTGATTTGGGAAATTGGCATAAAAATGACCAAGTCCCCATTTTTGTACTTTTGCTCTTTGGCTGTTTGGGGGTCTTCTACTCGTTTTCTCCTGGGTTGACGGCTCTGGGGCCATTGTTGGGAAGCTCTAATACCGGATAAAAGTGGTTTGGACCAAATCGGAGGCGGAAAACTTTTTGGTTTTTTGCTGACTTGCTTGCTTTTGAGGTGCTCTTTGGGGGTGTTCCGGCTATTTGTGGGTGAGTTTCAGGGTCTGGGAGCACTGCTGGGACACTCTAATCTTGATTGCATTTGCTTTTCAGGAAATCCGTGGTGGAAAACTGGAGTTATGGCCTAGCTGCACAGCGCGTTTGGACCAAAGGCCGCGAAATATTGTAAGTATGAGATTTTGCTTTTGGGCTGTTTGAGGGTGTTGTGCTTTTTGGCAGGTGGGTTGGCGGGTCTTGGGGCATTCCTGGGAAGGTCTAATACCGGATAGAAGTGGTTGGGACAAAATCCACGCTGATTTATTTTGCTATTTCTGACATTTTGCTCAATGTAGCGTTTTCGGGGGCCTGTTTGGGGGGCTTCCTGGTGTTTGTGGGTGGGTTTCGGGGTCTGGGAGCACTGCTGGCTATGGATACTTTAGTTTGCAAGAGGTTTGAAGCAAATCCATGGTGGCAGAGGGGAGTTAGGGCCTAGCTGCAGAGCGCGCGCGGAGTGATTTGGGAAATTGGCATAAAAATGACCAAGTCCCCATTTTTGTATTTTTGCTCTTTGGCTGTTTGGGGGTCTTCTACTCGTTTTCTCCTGGGTTGATGGCTCTGGGGCCATTGCTGGGAAGGTCTAATACTGGATAAAAGTGGTTTGGACCAAATCGGAGGCGGAAATTTTTTTGGTTTTTTGCTGACTTGCTTGCCTTTGAGGTGCTCTTTGGGGGGGTTACGGCTGTTTGTGGGTGAGTTTCAGGGTCTGGGAGCACTGCTGAGACACTCTAATCTTGATGGCATTTGCTTTTCAGGAAATCCGTGGTGGAAAACTGGAGTTATGGCCTAGCTGCTCAGCGCGTTTGGACCAAAGGCCGCGAAATATTGAAAATATGAGATTTGGCTTTTGGGCTGTTTGAGGGTGTTGTGCTTTTTGGCGGGAGGGTTGGCGGGTCTTGGGGCATTCCTGGGAAGGTCTAATACCGGTTAGAAGTGGTTGGGACAAAATCCACGCTGATTTTTTTGTTGCTATTTCTGACATTTTGCTCAATTTAGCGTGTTCGGGGGCCTGTTTGGGGGGCTTCCTGGTGTTTGTGGGTGGGTTTCGGGGTCTGGGAGCACTGCTGGCTATGGATACTTTAGTTTGCAAGAGGTTTGAAGCAAATCCATGGTGGCAGAGGGGAGTTAGGGCCTAGCTGCAGAGCGCGCGCGGAGTGATTTGGGAAATTGGCAAAAAAATGACCAAGTCCCCATTTTTGTACTTTTGCTCTTTGGCTGTTTGGGGGTCTTCTACTCGTTTTCTCCTGGGTTGACGGCTCTGGGGCCATTGTTGGGAAGCTCTAATACCGGATAAAAGTGGTTTGGACCAAATCGGAGGCTGAAAACTTTTTGGTTTTTTGCTGACTTGCTTGCCTTTGAGGTGCTCTTTGGGGGTGTTCCGGCTATTTGTGGGTGAGTTTCAGGGTCTGGGAGCACTGCTGGGACACTCTAATCTTGATTGCATTTGCTTTTCAGGAAATCCGTGGTGGAAAACTGGAGTTATGGCCTAGCTGCACAGCGCGTTTGGACCGAAGGCCGAGAAATATTGTAAGTATGAGATTTTGTTTTTGGGCTCTTTGGGGGTGTTTTGCTTTTTGGCGGGTGGGTTGGCGGGTCTTGGGGCATTCCTGGGAAGGTCTAATACCGGATAGAAGTGGTTGGGACAAAATCCTGCTGATGTTTTTTTTGCTATTTCTGACATTTTGCTCAGTGTAGCGTTTTCGGGGGCCTGTTTGGGGGGCTTCCTGGTGTTTGTGGGTGGGTTTCGGGGTCTGGGAGCACTGCTGGCTATGGATACTTTAGTTTGCAAGAGGTTTGAAGCAAATCCATGGTGGCAGAGAGGAGTTAGGGCCTAGCTGCAGAGCGCGCGCGGAGTGATTTGGGAAATTGGCAAAAAAATGACTAAGTCCCCATTTTTGTACTTTTGCTCTTTGAGTGTTTGGGGGTCTTCTACTCGTTTTCTCCTGGTTTGACGGCTCTGGGGCCATTGCTGGGAAGCTGTAATACCAGATAAAAGTGGTTTGCACCAAATCGGAGGCGGAATTTTTTTTGTGTTTTTGCTGACTTGCTTGCCTTTGAGGTGCTCTTTGGGGGGTTCCGGCTGTTTGTGGGTGAGTTTTGGGGTCTGGGAGCACTGCTGGGACACTCCAATCTTGATTGCATTTGCTTTTCAGGAAATCCGTGGTGGAAAACTGGAGTTATGACCTAGCTGCACAGCGCGTTTGGACCGAAGGCCGAGAAATATTGTAAGTATGAGATTTTGCTTTTGGGCTGTTTGGGGGTGTTGTGCTTCTTGGCGGGTGGGTTGGCAGGTCTTGGGGCATTCCTGGGAAGGTCTAATACCGGATAGAACTGGTTGTGACAAAATCCCTGCTGATTTTTTTTGTTGCTATTTCTGACATTTTGCTCAATGTAGCGTTTTCGGGGGCCTGTTTGGGGGGCTTCCTGGTGTTTTTGGGTGGGTTTCGGGGTCTGGGAGCACTGCTGGCTACGGATACTTTAGTTTGCAAGAGGTTTGAAGCAAATCCATGGTGGCAGAGGGGAGTTAGGGCCTAGCTGCAGAGCGCTCGCGGAGTGAATTGGGAAATTGGCAAAAAAATGACTAGGTCCCCATTTTTGTACTTTTGCTCTTTGGCTGTTTGGGGGTCTTCTACTCGTTTTCTCCTGGGTTGACGGCTCTGGGGCCATTGCTGGGAAGCTCAAATACCGGATAAAACTGGTGTGGACCAAATCGGAGGCGGAATTATTTTGTGTTTTTGCTGCCTTGCTTGCCTTTTAGGTGCTCTTTGGGGGGGTTCCGGCTGTTTGTGGGTGAGTTTCGGGGTCTGGGAGCACTATTGGGACACTCTAATCTTGATTGCATTTGCTTTTCAGGAAATCCGTGGTGGAAAACTGGAGTTATGGCCTAGCTGCACAGCGCGTTTGGACCGAAGGCCGAGAAATATTGTAAGTATGAGATTTTGCTTTTGGGCTGTTTGAGGGTGTTGTGCTTTTTGGCGGGAGGGTTGGCGGGTCTTGGGGCATTCCTGGGAAGGTCTAATACCGGTTAGAAGTGGTTGGGACAAAATCCACGCTGATTTTTTTTTTTGCTTTTTCTGACATTTTGCTCAATGTAGCGTTTTCGGGGGCCTGTTTGGGGGGCTTCCTGGTGTTTGTGGGTGGGTTTCGGGGTCTGGGAGCACTGCTGGCTATGGATACTTTAGTTTGCAAGAGGTTTGAAGCAAATCCATGGTGGCAGAGGGGAGTTAGGGCCTAGCTGCAGAGCGCGCGCGGAGTGATTTGGGAAATTGGCAAAAAAATGACTAAGTCCCCATTTTTGTACTTTTGCTCTTTGGCTGTTTGGGGGTCTTCTACTCGTTTTCTCCTGGGTTGACGGCTCTGGGGCCATTGCTGGGAAGCTGTAATACTGGATAAAAGTGGTTTGGACCAAATCGGAGGCGGAAATTGTTTTGTGTTTTTGCTGACTTGCTTGCCTTTGAGGTGCTCTTTGGGGGGTTCTGGCTGTTTGTGGGTGAGTTTCGGGGTCTGGGAGCACTGCTGAGACACTCTAATCTTGATTGCATTTGCTTTTCAGGAAATCTGTGGTGGAAAACTGGAGTTATGGCCTAGCTACTCAGCGCGTTTGGACCGAAGGCCAAGAAATATTGTAAGTATGAGATTTTGCTTTTGGGCTGTTTGGGGGTGTTGTGCTTTTTGGCAGGTGGGTTGGCCGGTCTTTGGGCATTCCTGGGAAGGTCTAATACCGGATAGAAGTGGTTGGGACAAAATCCACGCTGATTTTTTTTGCTATTTCTGACATTTTGCTCAATGTAGCATTTTCGGGGGCCTGTTTGGGGGGCTTCCTGGTGTTTTTGGGTGGGTTTCGGGGTCTGGGAGCACTGCTGGCTATGGATACTTTAGTTTGCAAGAGGTTTGAAGCAAATCCATGGTGGCAGAGGGGAGTTAGAGCCTAGCTGCAGAGCGCGCGCGGAGTGATTTGGGAAATTGGCATAAAAATGACCAAGTCCCCATTTTTGTACTTTTGCTCTTTGGCTATTTGGGGGTCTTCTACTCATTTTCTCCTGGGTTGACGGCTCTGGGGCCATTGTTGGGAAGCTCTAATACCGGATAAAAGTGGTTTGGACCAAATCGGAGGCGGAAAACTTTTTGTTTTTTTGCTGACTTGCTTGCCTTTGAGGTGCTCTTTGGGGGTGTTCCGGCTATTTGTGGGTGAGTTTCAGGGTCTGGGAGCACTGCTGGGACACTCTAATCTTGATTGCATTTGCTTTTCAGGAAATCCGTGGTGGAAAACTGGAGTTATGGCCTAGCTGCACAGCGCGTTTGGACCAAAGGCCGCGAAATATTGTAAGTATGAGATTTTGCTTTTGGGCTGTTTGAGGGTGTTGTGCTTTTTGGCGGGAGGGTTGGCGGGTCTTGGGGCATTCCTGGGAAGGTCTAATACCGGTTAGAAGTGGTTGGGACAAAATCCACGCTGATTTTTTTGTTGGTATTTCTGACATTTTGCTCAATGTAGCGTTTTTGGGGGCCTGTTTGTGGGGCTTCCTGGTGTTTGTGGGTGGGTTTCGGGGTCTGGCAGCACTGCTGGCTATGGATACTTTAGTTTGCAAGAGGTTTGAAGCAAATCCATGGTGGCAGAGGGGAGTTAGGGCCTAGCTGCAGAGCGCGCGCGGAGTGATTTGGGAAATTGGCAAAAAAATGACTAAGTCCCCATTTTTGTACTTTTGGTCTTTGGCTGTTTGGGGGTCTTCTACTCGTTTTCTCCTGGGTTGACGGCTCTGGGGCCATTGCTGGGAAGCTGTAATACCGGATAAAAGTGGTTTGGACCAAATCGGAGGCGGAAATTGTTTTGTGTTTTTGCTGACTTGCTTGCCTTTGAGGTGCTCTTTGGGGAGTTCCGGCTGTTTGTGGGTGAGTTTCGGGGTCTGGGAGCACTGCTGAGACACTCTAATCTTGATTGCATTTGCTTTTCAGGAAATCCGTGGTGGAAAACTGGAGTTATGGCCTAACTGCTCAGCGCGTTTAGACCGAAGGCCGCGAAATATTGTAAGTATGAGATTTTGCTTTTGGGCTGTTTGGGGGTGTTGTGCTTTTTGGCGGGTCTTGGGGCATTCCTGGGAAGGTCTAATACCGGATAGAAGTGGTTGGGACAAAATCCACGCTGATTTTTTTTGCTATTTCTGACATTTTGCTCAATGTAGCGTGTTTGGGGGCCTGTTTGGGGGGCTTCCTGGTGTTTGTGGGTGGGTTTCGGGGTCTGGGAGCACTGCTGGCTATGGATACTTTAGTTTGCAAGAGGTTTGAAGCAAATCCATGGTGGCAGAGGGGAGTTAGAGCCTAGCTGCAGAGCGCGCGCGGAGTGATTTGGGAAATTGGCATAAAAATGACCAAGTCCCCATTTTTGTACTTTTGCTCTTTGGCTGTTTGGGGGTCTTCTACTCGTTTTCTCCTGGGTTGACGGCTCTGGGGCCATTGTTGGGAAGCTCTAATACCGGATAAAAGTGGTTTGGACCAAATCGGAGGCGGAAAACTTTTTGGTTTTTTGCTGACTTGCTTGCCTTTGAGGTGCTCTTTGGGGATGTTCTGGCTATTTGTGGGTGAGTTTCAGGGTCTGGGAGCACTGCTGGGACACTCTAATCTTGATTGCATTTGCTTTTCAGGAAATCCGTGGTGGAAAACTGGAGTTATGGCCTAGCTGCACAGCGCGTTTGGACCGAAGGCCGAGAAATATTGTAAGTATGAGATTTTGCTTTTGGGCTCTTTGGGGGTGTTTTGCTTTTTGGCGGGTGGGTTGGCGGGTCTTGGGGCATTCCTGGGAAGGTCTAATACCGGATAGAAGTGGTTGGGACAAAATCCTGCTGATGTTTTTTTTGCTATTTCTGACATTTTGCTCAGTGTAGCGTTTTCGGGGGCCTGTTTGGGGGGCTTCCTGGTGTTTGTGGGTGGGTTTCGGGGTCTGGGAGCACTGCTGGCTATGGATACTTTAGTTTGCAAGAGGTTTGAAGCAAATCCATGGTGGCAGAGAGGAGTTAGGGCCTAGCTGCATAGCGCGCGCGGAGTGATTTGGGAAATTGGCAAAAAAATGACTAAGTCCCCATTTTTGTACTTTTGCTCTTTGGGTGTTTGGGGGTCTTCTACTCGTTTTCTCCTGGTTTGACGGCTCTAAGGCCATTGCTGGGAAGCTGTAATACTGGATAAAAGTGGTTTGGACCAAATAGGAGGCGGACATTTTTTTGTGTTTTTGCTGACTTGCTTGCCATTGAGGTGCTCTTTGGGGGGTTCCGGCTGTTTGTGGGTGAGTTTTGGGGTCTGGGAGCACTGCTGGGACACTCTAATCTTGATTGCATTTGCTTTTCAGGAAATCCGTGGTGGAAATCTGGAGTTATGGCCTAGCTGCACAGCGCGTTTGGACCGAAGGCCGCGAAATATTGTAAGTATGAGATTTTGCTTTTGGGCTGTTTGGGGGTGTTGTGCTTCTTGGCGGGTGGGTTGGCAGGTCTTGGGGCATTCCTGGGAAGGTCTAATACCGGATAGAACTGGTTGTGACAAAATCCCTGCTGATTTTTTTTTGCTATTTCTGACATTTTGCTCAATGTAGCGTTTTCGGGGGCCTGTTTGGGGGGCTTCCTGGTGTTTTTGGGTGGGTTTCGGGGTCTGGGAGCACTGCTGGCTACGGATACTTTAGTTTGCAAGAGGTTTGAAGCAAATCCATGGTGGCAGAGGGGAGTTAGGGCCTAGCTGCAGAGCGCGCGCGGAGTGATTTGGGAAATAGGCAAAAAAATGACTAGGTCCCCATTTTTGTACTTTTGCTCTTTGGCTGTTTGGGGGTCTTCTACTCGTTTTCCCCTGGGTTGACGGCTCTGGGGCCATTGCTGGGAAGCTGAAATACCGGATAAAACTGGTGTGGACCAAATCGGAGCCGGAATTTTTTTTGTGTTTTTGCTGCCTTGCTTGCCTTTTAGGTGCTCTTTGGGGGGGTTCCGGCTGTTTGTGGGTGAGTTTCGGGGTCTGGGAGCACTATTGGGACACTCTAATCTTGATTGCATTTGCTTTTCAGGAAATCCGTGGTGGAAAACTGGAGTTATGGCCTAGCTGCACAGCGCGTTTGGACCGAAGGCCGAGAAATATTGTAAGTATGAGATTTTGCTCTTGGGCTGTTTGAGGGTGTTGTGCTTTTTGGCGGGAGGGTTGGCGGGTCTTGGGGCATTCCTGGGAAGGTCTAATACCGGATAGAAGTGGTTGGGACAAAATCCACGCTGATTTCTTTTGCTATTTCTGAAATTTTGCTCAATGTAGCGTTTTCGGGGGCCTGTTTGGGCGGCTTCCTGGTGTTTGTGGGTGGGTTTCGGGGTCTGGGAGCACTGCTGGCTATGGATACTTTAGTTTGCAAGAGGTTTGAAGCAAATCCATGGTGGCAGAGGGGAGTTAGAGCCTAGCTGCAGAGCGCGTGCGGAGTGATTTGGGAAATTGGCATAAAAATGACCAAGTCCCCAGTTTTGTATTTTTGCTCTTTGGCTGTTTGGGGGTCTTCTACTCGTTTTCTCCTGGGTTGACGGCTCTGGGGCCATTGCTGGGAAGCTGTAATACTGGATAAAAGTGGTTTGGACCAAATCGGAGGCGGAAATTTTTTTGGTTTTTTGCTGACTTGCTTGCCTTTGAGGTGCTCTTTGGGGGGGGTTCCGGCTGTTTGTGGGTGAGTTTCAGGGTCTGGGAGCACTGCTGGGACACTCTAATCTTGATGGCATTTGCTTTTCAGGAAATCCGTGGTGGAAAACTGGAGTTATGGCCTAGCTGCTCAGCGCGTTTGGACCAAAGGCCGCGAAATATTGTAAGTATGAGATTTTGCTTTTGGGCTGTTTGAGGGTGTTGTGCTTTTTGGCGGGTCTTGGGGCATTCCTGGGAAGGTCTAATACCGGTTAGAAGTGGTTGGGACAAAATCCACGCTGATTTTTTTGTTGCTATTTCTGACATTTTGCTCAATGTAGCGTTTTTGGGGGCCTGTTTGGGGGGCTTCCTGGTGTTTGTGGGTGGGTTTCGGGGTCTGGCAGCACTGCTGGCTATGGATACTTTAGTTTGCAAGAGGTTTGAAGCAAATCCATGGTGGCAGAGGGGAGTTAGGGCCTAGCTGCAGAGCGCGCGCGGAGTGATTTGGGAAATTGGCAAAAAAATGACTAAGTCCCCATTTTTGTACTTTTGGTCTTTGGCTGTTTGGGGGTCTTCTACTCGTTTTCTCCTGGGTTGACGGCTCTGGGGCCATTGCTGGGAAGCTGTAATACCGGATAAAAGTGGTTTGGACCAAATCGGAGGCGGAAATTGTTTTGTGTTTTTGCTGACTTGCTTGCCTTTGAGGTGCTCTTTGGGGGGTTCCGGCTGTTTGTGGGTGAGTTTCGGGGTCTGGGAGCACTGCTGAGACACTCTAATCTTGATTGCATTTGCTTTTCAGGAAATCCGTGGTGGAAAACTGGAGTTATGGCCAAGCTGCTCAGCGCGTTTAGACCGAAGGCCGCGAAATATTGTAAGTATGAGATTTTGCTTTTGGGCTGTTTGGGGGTGTTGTGCTTTTTGGCGGGTGGGTTGGCGGGTCTTGGGGCATTCCTGGGAAGGTCTAATACCGGATAGAAGTGGTTGGGACAAAATCCACGCTGATTTTTTTTTGCTATTTCTGACATTTTGCTCAATGTAGCGTGTTCGGGGGCCTGTTTGGGGGCTTCCTGGTGTTTGTGGGTGGGTTTCGGGGTCTGGGAGCACTGCTGGCTATGGATACTTTAGTTTGCAAGAGGTTTGAAGCAAATCCATGGTGGCAGAGGGGAGTTAGGGCCTAGCTGCAGAGCGCGCGCGGAGTGATTTGGGAAATTGGCAAAAAAATGACTAAGTCCCCATTTTTGTACTTTTGCTCTTTGGCTGTTTGGGGGTCTTCTACTCGTTTTCTCCTGGGTTGACGGCTCTGGGGCCATTGCTGGGAAGCTGTAATACTGGATAAAAGTGGTTTGGACCAAATCGGAGGCGGAAATTGTTTTGTGTTTTTGCTGACTTGCTTGCCTTTGAGGTGCTCTTTGGGGAGTTCCGGCTGTTTGTGGGTGAGTTTCGGGGTCTGGGAGCACTGCTGAGACACTCTAATCTTGATTGCATTTGCTTTTCAGGAAATCTGTGGTGGAAAACTGGAATTATGGCATAGCTACTCAGCGCGTTTGGACCGAAGGCCAAGAAATATTGTAAGTATGAGATTTTGCTTTTGGGCTGTTTGGGGGTGTTGTGCTTTTTGGCAGGTGGGTTGGCGGGTCTTGGGGCATTCCTGGGAAGGTCTAATACCGGATAGAAGTGGTTGGGACAAAATCCACGCTGATTTTTTTTGCTATTTCTGACATTTTGCTCAATGTAGCGTTTTCGGGGGCCTGTTTGGGCGGCTTCCTGGTGTTTGTGGGTGGGTTTCGGGGTCTGGGAGCACTGCTGGCTATGGATACTTTAGTTTGCAAGAGGTTTGAAGCAAATCCATGGTGGCAGAGGGGAGTTAGAGCCTAGCTGCAGAGCGCATGCGGAGTGATTTGGGAAATTGGCATAAAAATGACCAAGTCCCCATTTTTGTATTTTTGCTCTTTGGCTGTTTGGAGGTCTTCTGCTCGTTTTCTCCTGGGTTGACGGCTCTGGGGCCATTGCTGGGAAGCTGTAATACTGGATAAAAGTGGTTTGGACCAAATCGGAGGCGGAAAATTTTTTGGTTTTTTGCTGACTTGCTTGCCTTTGAGGTGCTCTTTGGGGGGGGTTACGGCTGTTTGTGGGTGAGTTTCAGGGTCTGGGAGCACTGCTGGGACACTCTAATCTTGATGGCATTTGCTTTTCAGGAAATCCGTGGTGGAAAACTGGAGTTATGGCCTAGCTGCTCAGCGCGTTTGGACCAAAGGCCGCGAAATATTGTAAGTATGAGATTTTGCTTTTGGGCTGTTTGAGGGTGTTGTGCTTTTTGGCGGGTCTTGGGGCATTCCTGGGAAGGTCTAATACCGGTTAGAAGTGGTTGGGACAAAATCCACGCTGATTTTTTTGTTGCTATTTCTGACATTTTGCTCAATGTAGCGTTTTCGGGGGCCTGTTTGGGGGGCTTCCTGGTGTTTGTGGGTGGGTTTCGGGGTCTGGCAGCACTGCTGGCTATGGATACTTTAGTTTGCAAGAGGTTTGAAGCAAATCCATGGTGGCAGAGGGGAGTTAGGGCCTAGCTGCAGAGCGCGCGCAGAGTGATTTGGGAAATTGGCAAAAAAATGACTAAGTCCCCATTTTTGTACTTTTGGTCTTTGGCTGTTTGGGGGTCTTCTACTCGTTTTCTCCTGGGTTGACGGCTCTGGGGCCATTGCTGGGAAGCTGTAATACCGGATAAAAGTGGTTTGGACCAAATCGGAGGCGGAAATTGTTTTGTGTTTTTGCTGACTTGCTTGCCTTTGAGGTGCTCTTTGGGGGGTTCCGGCTGTTTGTGGGTGAGTTTCGGGGTCTGGGAGCACTGCTGAGACACTCTAATCTTGATTGCATTTGCTTTTCAGGAAATCCGTGGTGGAAAACTGGAGTTATGGCCAAGCTGCTCAGCGCGTTTAGACCGAAGGCCGCGAAATATTGTAAGTATGAGATTTTGCTTTTGGGCTGTTTGGGGGTGTTGTGCTTTTTGGCGGGTGGGTTGGCGGGTCTTGGGGCATTCCTGGGAAGGTCTAATACCGGATAGAAGTGGTTGGGACAAAATCCACGCTGATTTTTTTTTTTTGCTATTTCTGACATTTTGCTCAATGTAGCGTGTTCGGGGGCCTGTTTGGGGGCTTCCTGGTGTTTGTGGGTGGGTTTCGGGGTCTGGGAGCACTGCTGGCTATGGATACTTTAGTTTGCAAGAGGTTTGAAGCAAATCCATGGTGGCAGAGGGGAGTTAGAGCCTAGCTGCAGAGCGCGCGCGGAGTGATTTGGGAAATTGGCATAAAAATGACCAAGTCCCCATTTTTGTACTTTTGCTCTTTCGCTGTTTGGGGGTCTTCTACTTGTTTTCTCCTGGGTTGACGGCTCTGGGGCCATTGTTGGGAAGCTCTAATACCGGATAAAAGTGGTTTGGACCAAATCGGAGGCGGAAAACTTTTTGGTTTTTTGCTGACTTGCTTGCCTTTGAGGTGCTCTTTGGGGGTGTTCCGGCTATTTGTGGGTGAGTTTCAGGGTCTGGGAGCACTGCTGGGACACTCTAATCTTGATTGCATTTGCTTTTCAGGAAATCCGTGGTGGAAAACTGGAGTTATGGCCTAGCTGCACAGCACGTTTGGACCGAAGGCCGAGAAATATTGTAAGTATGAGATTTTGCTTTTGGGCTCTTTGGGGGTGTTTTGATTTTTGACGGGTGGGTTGGCGGGTCTGGGGGCATTCCTGGGAAGGTCTAATACCGGATAGAAGTGGTTGGGACAAAATCCTGCTGATGTTTTTTTTTGCTATTTCTGACATTTTGCTCAGTGTAGCGTTTTCGGGGGCCTGTTTGGGGGGCTTACTGGTGTTTGTGGGTGGGTTTCGGGGTCTGGGAGCACTGCTGGCTATGGATACTTTAGTTTGCAAGAGGTTTGAAGCAAATCCATGGTGGCAGAGAGGAGTTAGGGCCTAGCTGCATAGCGCGCGCGGAGTGATTTGGGAAATTGGCAAAAAAATGACTAAGTCCCCATTTTTGTACTTTTGCTCTTTGGGTGTTTGGGGGTCTTCTACTCGTTTTCTCCTGGTTTGACGGCTCTAAGGCCATTGCTGGGAAGCTGTAATACTGGATAAAAGTGGTTTGGACCAAATAGGAGGCGGACATTTTTTTGTGTTTTTGCTGACTTGCTTGCCATTGAGGTGCTCTTTGGGGGGTTCCGGCTGTTTGTGGGTGAGTTTTGGGGTCTGGGAGCACTGCTGGGACACTCTAATCTTGATTGCATTTGCTTTTCAGGAAATCCGTGGTGGAAAACTGGAGTTATGGCCTAGCTGCACATCGCATTTGGACCGAAGGCCGAGAAATATTGTAAGTATGAGATTTTGCTTTTGGGCTGTTTGGGAGTGTTGTGCTTTTTGGCAGGTGGGTTGGCGGGTCTTGGGGCATTCCTGGGAAGGTCTAATACCGGATAGAAGTGGTTGGGACAAAATCCACGCTGATTTTTTTTTGCTATTTCTGACATTTTGCTCAATGTAGCGTGTTCGGGGGCCTGTTTGGGGGGCTTCCTGGTGTTTGTGGGTGGGTTTCGGGGTCTGGGAGCACTGCTGGCTATGGATACTTTAGTTTGCAAGAGGTTTGAAGCAAATCCATGGTGGCAGAGGGGAGTTAGAGCCTAGCTGCAGAGCGCGCGCGGAGTGATTTGGGAAATTGGCATAAAAATGACCAAGTCCCCATTTTTGTACTTTTGCTCTTTGGCTGTTTGGGGGTCTTCTACCCGTTTTCTCCTGGGTTGATGGCTCTGGGGCCATTGTTGGGAAGCTCTAATACCGGATAAAAGTGGTTTGGACTAAATCGGAGGCGGAAAACTTTTTGGTTTTTTGCTGACTTGCTTGCCTTTGAGGTGCTCTTTGGGGGTGTTCCGGCTATTTGTGGGTGAGTTTCAGGGTCTGGGAGCACTGCTGGGACACTCTAATCTTGATTTCATTTGCTTTTCAGGAAATCCGTGGTGGAAAACTGGAGTTATGGCCTAACTGCTCAGCGCGTTTAGACCGAAGGCCGCGAAATATTGTAAGTATGAGATTTTGCTTTTGGGCTGTTTGGGGGTGTTGTGCTTTTTGGCGGGTCTTGGGGCATTCCTGGGAAGGTCTAATACCGGATAGAAGTGGTTGGGACAAAATCCACGCTGATTTTTTTTGCTATTTCTGACATTTTGCTCAATGTAGCGTGTTCGGGGGCCTGTTTGGGGGGCTTCCTGGTGTTTGTGGGTGGGTTTCGGGGTCTGGGAGCACTGCTGGCTATGGATACTTTAGTTTGCAAGAGGTTTGAAGCAAATCCATGGTGGCAGAGGGGAGTTAGAGCCTAGCTGCAGAGCGCGCGCGGAGTGATTTGGGAAATTGGCATAAAAATGACCAAGTCCCCATTTTTGTACTTTTGCTCTTTGGCTGTTTGGGGGTCTTCTACTCGTTTTCTCCTGGGTTGACGGCTCTGGGGCCATTGTTGGGAAGCTCTAATACCGGATAAAAGTGGTTTGGACCAAATCGGAGGCGGAAAACTTTTTGGTTTTTTGCTGACTTGCTTGCCTTTGAGGTGCTCTTTGGGGATGTTCTGGCTATTTGTGGGTGAGTTTCAGGGTCTGGGAGCACTGCTGGGACACTCTAATCTTGATTGCATTTGCTTTTCAGGAAATCCGTGGTGGAAAACTGGAGTTATGGCCTAGCTGCACAGCGCGTTTGGACCGAAGGCCGAGAAATATTGTAAGTATGAGATTTTGCTTTTGGGCTCTTTGGGGGTGTTTTGCTTTTTGGCGGGTGGGTTGGCGGGTCTTGGGGCATTCCTGGGAAGGTCTAATACCGGATAGAAGTGGTTGGGACAAAATCCTGCTGATGTTTTTTTTGCTATTTCTGACATTTTGCTCAGTGTAGCGTTTTCGGGGGCCTGTTTGGGGGGCTTCCTGGTGTTTGTGGGTGGGTTTCGGGGTCTGGGAGCACTGCTGGCTATGGATACTTTAGTTTGCAAGAGGTTTGAAGCAAATCCATGGTGGCAGAGAGGAGTTAAGGCCTAGCTGCAGAGCGCGCGCGGAGTGATTTGGGAAATTGGAAAAAAAATGACTAAGTCCCCATTTTTGTACTTTTGCTCTTTGGGTGTTTGGGGGTCTTCTACTCGTTTTCTCCTGGTTTGACGGCTCTGGGGCCATTGCTGGGAAGCTGTAATACCGGATAAAAGTGGTTTGGACCAAATCGGAGGCGGAAATTTTTTTGTGTTTTTGCTGACTTGCTTGCCTTTGAGGTGCTCTTTGGGGGGTTCCGGCTGTTTGTGGGTGAGTTTTGGGGTCTGGGAGCACTGCTGGGACACTCTAATCTTGATTGCATTTGCTTTTCAGGAAATCCGTGGTGGAAAACTGGAGTTATGGCCTAGCTGCACAGCGCGTTTGGACCGAAGGCCGCGAAATATTGTAAGTATGAGATTTGGCTTTTGGGCTGTTTGGGGGTGTTGTGCTTCTTGGCGGGTGGGTTGGCAGGTCTTGGGGCATTCCTGGGAAGGTCTAATACCGGATAGAACTGGTTGTGACAAAATCCCTGCTGATTTTTTTTTGCTATTTCTGACATTTTGCTCAATGTAGCGTTTTCGGGGGCCTGTTTGGGGGGCTTCCTGGTGTTTTTGGGTGGGTTTCGGGGTCTGGGAGCACTGCTGGCTACGGATACTTTAGTTTGCAAGAGGTTTGAAGCAAATCCATGGTGGCAGAGGGGAGTTAGGGCCTAGCTGCAGAGCGCGCGCGGAGTGATTTGGGAAATAGGCAAAAAAATGACTAGGTCCCCATTTTTGTACTTTTGCTCTTTGGCTGTTTGGGGGTCTTCTACTCGTTTTCCCCTGGGTTGACGGCTCTGGGGCCATTGCTGGGAAGCTGAAATACCGGATAAAACTGGTGTGGACCAAATCGGAGCCGGAATTTTTTTTGTGTTTTTGCTGCCTTGCTTGCCTTTTAGGTGCTCTTTGGGGGGGTTCCGGCTGTTTGTGGGTGAGTTTCGGGGTCTGGGAGCACTATTGGGACACTCTAATCTTGATTGCATTTGCTTTTCAGGAAATCCGTGGTGGAAAACTGGAGTTATGGCCTAGCTGCACAGCGCGTTTGGACCGAAGGCCGAGAAATATTGTAAGTATGAGATTTTGCTCTTGGGCTGTTTGAGGGTGTTGTGCTTTTTGGCGGGAGGGTTGGCGGGTCTTGGGGCATTCCTGGGAAGGTCTAATACCGGATAGAAGTGGTTGGGACAAAATCCACGCTGATTTCTTTTGCTATTTCTGAAATTTTGCTCAATGTAGCGTTTTCGGGGGCCTGTTTGGGCGGCTTCCTGGTGTTTGTGGGTGGGTTTCGGGGTCTGGGAGCACTGCTGGCTATGGATACTTTAGTTTGCAAGAGGTTTGAAGCAAATCCATGGTGGCAGAGGGGAGTTAGAGCCTAGCTGCAGAGCGCGTGCGGAGTGATTTGGGAAATTGGCATAAAAATGACCAAGTCCCCAGTTTTGTATTTTTGCTCTTTGGCTGTTTGGGGGTCTTCTACTCGTTTTCTCCTGGGTTGACGGCTCTGGGGCCATTGCTGGGAAGCTGTAATACTGGATAAAAGTGGTTTGGACCAAATCGGAGGCGGAAATTTTTTTGGTTTTTTGCTGACTTGCTTGCCTTTGAGGTGCTCTTTGGGGGGGGTTCCGGCTGTTTGTGGGTGAGTTTCAGGGTCTGGGAGCACTGCTGGGACACTCTAATCTTGATGGCATTTGCTTTTCAGGAAATCCGTGGTGGAAAACTGGAGTTATGGCCTAGCTGCTCAGCGCGTTTGGACCAAAGGCCGCGAAATATTGTAAGTATGAGATTTTGCTTTTGGGCTGTTTGAGGGTGTTGTGCTTTTTGGCGGGTCTTGGGGCATTCCTGGGAAGGTCTAATACCGGTTAGAAGTGGTTGGGACAAAATCCACGCTGATTTTTTTGTTGCTATTTCTGACATTTTGCTCAATGTAGCGTTTTTGGGGGCCTGTTTGGGGGGCTTCCTGGTGTTTGTGGGTGGGTTTCGGGGTCTGGCAGCACTGCTGGCTATGGATACTTTAGTTTGCAAGAGGTTTGAAGCAAATCCATGGTGGCAGAGGGGAGTTAGGGCCTAGCTGCAGAGCGCGCGCGGAGTGATTTGGGAAATTGGCAAAAAAATGACTAAGTCCCCATTTTTGTACTTTTGGTCTTTGGCTGTTTGGGGGTCTTCTACTCGTTTTCTCCTGGGTTGACGGCTCTGGGGCCATTGCTGGGAAGCTGTAATACCGGATAAAAGTGGTTTGGACCAAATCGGAGGCGGAAATTGTTTTGTGTTTTTGCTGACTTGCTTGCCTTTGAGGTGCTCTTTGGGGGGTTCCGGCTGTTTGTGGGTGAGTTTCGGGGTCTGGGAGCACTGCTGAGACACTCTAATCTTGATTGCATTTGCTTTTCAGGAAATCCGTGGTGGAAAACTGGAGTTATGGCCAAGCTGCTCAGCGCGTTTAGACCGAAGGCCGCGAAATATTGTAAGTATGAGATTTTGCTTTTGGGCTGTTTGGGGGTGTTGTGCTTTTTGGCGGGTGGGTTGGCGGGTCTTGGGGCATTCCTGGGAAGGTCTAATACCGGATAGAAGTGGTTGGGACAAAATCCACGCTGATTTTTTTTTGCTATTTCTGACATTTTGCTCAATGTAGCGTGTTCGGGGGCCTGTTTGGGGGCTTCCTGGTGTTTGTGGGTGGGTTTCGGGGTCTGGGAGCACTGCTGGCTATGGATACTTTAGTTTGCAAGAGGTTTGAAGCAAATCCATGGTGGCAGAGGGGAGTTAGGGCCTAGCTGCAGAGCGCGCGCGGAGTGATTTGGGAAATTGGCAAAAAAATGACTAAGTCCCCATTTTTGTACTTTTGCTCTTTGGCTGTTTGGGGGTCTTCTACTCGTTTTCTCCTGGGTTGACGGCTCTGGGGCCATTGCTGGGAAGCTGTAATACTGGATAAAAGTGGTTTTGACCAAATCGGAGGCGGAAATTGTTTTGTGTTTTTGCTGACTTGCTTGCCTTTGAGGTGCTCTTTGGGGAGTTCCGGCTGTTTGTGGGTGAGTTTCGGGGTCTGGGAGCACTGCTGAGACACTCTAATCTTGATTGCATTTGCTTTTCAGGAAATCTGTGGTGGAAAACTGGAATTATGGCATAGCTACTCAGCGCGTTTGGACCGAAGGCCAAGAAATATTGTAAGTATGAGATTTTGCTTTTGGGCTGTTTGGGGGTGTTGTGCTTTTTGGCAGGTGGGTTGGCGGGTCTTGGGGCATTCCTGGGAAGGTCTAATACCGGATAGAAGTGGTTGGGACAAAATCCACGCTGATTTTTTTTGCTATTTCTGACATTTTGCTCAATGTAGCGTTTTCGGGGGCCTGTTTGGGCGGCTTCCTGGTGTTTGTGGGTGGGTTTCGGGGTCTGGGAGCACTGCTGGCTATGGATACTTTAGTTTGCAAGAGGTTTGAAGCAAATCCATGGTGGCAGAGGGGAGTTAGAGCCTAGCTGCAGAGCGCGTGCGGAGTGATTTGGGAAATTGGCATAAAAATGACCAAGTCCCCATTTTTGTATTTTTGCTCTTTGGCTGTTTGGAGGTCTTCTGCTCGTTTTCTCCTGGGTTGACGGCTCTGGGGCCATTGCTGGGAAGCTGTAATACTGGATAAAAGTGGTTTGGACCAAATCGGAGGCGGAAAATTTTTTGGTTTTTTGCTGACTTGCTTGCCTTTGAGGTGCTCTTTGGGGGGGGTTACGGCTGTTTGTGGGTGAGTTTCAGGGTCTGGGAGCACTGCTGGGACACTCTAATCTTGATGGCATTTGCTTTTCAGGAAATCCGTGGTGGAAAACTGGAGTTATGGCCTAGCTGCTCAGCGCGTTTGGACCAAAGGCCGCGAAATATTGTAAGTATGAGATTTTGCTTTTGGGCTGTTTGAGGGTGTTGTGCTTTTTGGCGGGTCTTGGGGCATTCCTGGGAAGGTCTAATACCGGTTAGAAGTGGTTGGGACAAAATCCACGCTGATTTTTTTGTTGCTATTTCTGACATTTTGCTCAATGTAGCGTTTTCGGGGGCCTGTTTGGGGGGCTTCCTGGTGTTTGTGGGTGGGTTTCGGGGTCTGGCAGCACTGCTGGCTATGGATACTTTAGTTTGCAAGAGGTTTGAAGCAAATCCATGGTGGCAGAGGGGAGTTAGGGCCTAGCTGCAGAGCGCGCGCGGAGTGATTTGGGAAATTGGCAAAAAAATGACTAAGTCCCCATTTTTGTACTTTTGGTCTTTGGCTGTTTGGGGGTCTTCTACTCGTTTTCTCCTGGGTTGACGGCTCTGGGGCCATTGCTGGGAAGCTGTAATACCGGATAAAAGTGGTTTGGACCAAATCGGAGGCGGAAATTGTTTTGTGTTTTTGCTGACTTGCTTGCCTTTGAGGTGCTCTTTGGGGGGTTCCGGCTGTTTGTGGGTGAGTTTCGGGGTCTGGGAGCACTGCTGAGACACTCTAATCTTGATTGCATTTGCTTTTCAGGAAATCCGTGGTGGAAAACTGGAGTTATGGCCAAGCTGCTCAGCGCGTTTAGACCGAAGGCCGCGAAATATTGTAAGTATGAGATTTTGCTTTTGGGCTGTTTGGGGGTGTTGTGCTTTTTGGCGGGTGGGTTGGCGGGTCTTGGGGCATTCCTGGGAAGGTCTAATACCGGATAGAAGTGGTTGGGACAAAATCCACGCTGATTTTTTTTTGCTATTTCTGACATTTTGCTCAATGTAGCGTGTTCGGGGGCCTGTTTGGGGGCTTCCTGGTGTTTGTGGGTGGGTTTCGGGGTCTGGGAGCACTGCTGGCTATGGATACTTTAGTTTGCAAGAGGTTTGAAGCAAATCCATGGTGGCAGAGGGGAGTTAGAGCCTAGCTGCAGAGCGCGCGCGGAGTGATTTGGGAAATTGGCATAAAAATGACCAAGTCCCCATTTTTGTACTTTTGCTCTTTCGCTGTTTGGGGGTCTTCTACTTGTTTTCTCCTGGGTTGACGGCTCTGGGGCCATTGTTGGGAAGCTCTAATACCGGATAAAAGTGGTTTGGACCAAATCGGAGGCGGAAAACTTTTTGGTTTTTTGCTGACTTGCTTGCCTTTGAGGTGCTCTTTGGGGGTGTTCCGGCTATTTGTGGGTGAGTTTCAGGGTCTGGGAGCACTGCTGGGACACTCTAATCTTGATTGCATTTGCTTTTCAGGAAATCCGTGGTGGAAAACTGGAGTTATGGCCTAGCTGCACAGCACGTTTGGACCGAAGGCCGAGAAATATTGTAAGTATGAGATTTTGCTTTTGGGCTCTTTGGGGGTGTTTTGATTTTTGACGGGTGGGTTGGCGGGTCTGGGGGCATTCCTGGGAAGGTCTAATACCGGATAGAAGTGGTTGGGACAAAATCCTGCTGATGTTTTTTTTTGCTATTTCTGACATTTTGCTCAGTGTAGCGTTTTCGGGGGCCTGTTTGGGGGGCTTACTGGTGTTTGTGGGTGGGTTTCGGGGTCTGGGAGCACTGCTGGCTATGGATACTTTAGTTTGCAAGAGGTTTGAAGCAAATCCATGGTGGCAGAGAGGAGTTAGGGCCTAGCTGCATAGCGCGCGCGGAGTGATTTGGGAAATTGGCAAAAAAATGACTAAGTCCCCATTTTTGTACTTTTGCTCTTTGGGTGTTTGGGGGTCTTCTACTCGTTTTCTCCTGGTTTGACGGCTCTAAGGCCATTGCTGGGAAGCTGTAATACTGGATAAAAGTGGTTTGGACCAAATAGGAGGCGGACATTTTTTTGTGTTTTTGCTGACTTGCTTGCCATTGAGGTGCTCTTTGGGGGGTTCCGGCTGTTTGTGGGTGAGTTTTGGGGTCTGGGAGCACTGCTGGGACACTCTAATCTTGATTGCATTTGCTTTTCAGGAAATCCGTGGTGGAAAACTGGAGTTATGGCCTAGCTGCACATCGCATTTGGACCGAAGGCCGAGAAATATTGTAAGTATGAGATTTTGCTTTTGGGCTGTTTGGGAGTGTTGTGCTTTTTGGCAGGTGGGTTGGCGGGTCTTGGGGCATTCCTGGGAAGGTCTAATACCGGATAGAAGTGGTTGGGACAAAATCCACGCTGATTTTTTTTTGCTATTTCTGACATTTTGCTCAATGTAGCGTGTTCGGGGGCCTGTTTGGGGGGCTTCCTGGTGTTTGTGGGTGGGTTTCGGGGTCTGGGAGCACTGCTGGCTATGGATACTTTAGTTTGCAAGAGGTTTGAAGCAAATCCATGGTGGCAGAGGGGAGTTAGAGCCTAGCTGCAGAGCGCGCGCGGAGTGATTTGGGAAATTGGCATAAAAATGACCAAGTCCCCATTTTTGTACTTTTGCTCTTTGGCTGTTTGGGGGTCTTCTACCCGTTTTCTCCTGGGTTGATGGCTCTGGGGCCATTGTTGGGAAGCTCTAATACCGGATAAAAGTGGTTTGGACTAAATCGGAGGCGGAAAACTTTTTGGTTTTTTGCTGACTTGCTTGCCTTTGAGGTGCTCTTTGGGGGTGTTCCGGCTATTTGTGGGTGAGTTTCAGGGTCTGGGAGCACTGCTGGGACACTCTAATCTTGATTTCATTTGCTTTTCAGGAAATCCGTGGTGGAAAACTGGAGTTATGGCCTAGCTGCACAGCGCGTTTGGACCGAAGGCCGAGAAATATTGTAAGTATGAGATTTTGCTTTTGGGCTCTTTGGGGGTGTTTTGCTTTTTGGCGGGTGGGTTGGCGGGTCTTGGGGCATTCCTGGGAAGGTCTAATACCGGATAGAAGTGGTTGGGACAAAATCCTGCTGATGTTTTTTTTGCTATTTCTGACATTTTGCTCAGTGTAGCGTTTTCGGGGGCCTGTTTGGGGGGATTCCTGGTGTTTGTGGGTGGGTTTCGGGGTCTGGGAGCACTGCTGGCTATGGATACTTTAGTTTGCAAGAGGTTTGAAGCAAATCCATGGTGGCAGAGAGAAGTTAGGGCCTAGCTGCAGAGCGCGCGCGGAGTGATTTGGGAAATTGGCAAAAAAATGACTAAGTCCCCATTTTTGTACTTTTGCTCTTTGGGTGTTTGGGGGTCTTCTACTCGTTTTCTCCTGGTTTGACGGCTCTGGGGCCATTGCTGGGAAGCTGTAATACCGGATAAAAGTGGTTTGGACCAAATCGGAGGCGGAATTTTTTTTGTGTTTTTGCTGACTTGCTTCCCTTTGAGGTGCTCTTTGGGGGGTTCCGGCTGTTTGTGGGTGAGTTTTGGGGTCTGGGAGCACTGCTGGGACACTCTAATCTTGATTGCATTTGCTTTTCAGGAAATCCGTGGTGGAAAACTGGAGTTATGGCCTAGCTGCACAGCGCGTTTGGACCGAAGGCCGAGAAATATTGTAAGTATGAGATTTTGCTTTTGGGCTGTTTGGGGGTGTTGTGCTTCTTGGCGGGTGGGTTGGCAGGTCTTGGGGCATTCCTGGGAAGGTCTAATACCGGATAGAACTGATTGTGACAAAATCCCTGCTGATTTTTTTTTGCTATTTCTGACATTTTGCTCAATGTAGCGTTTTCGGGGGCCTGTGTGGGGGGGCTTCCTGGTGTTTTAGGGTGGGTTTCGGGGTCTGGGAGCACTGCTGGCTACGGATACTTTAGTTTGCAAGAGGTTTGAAGCAAATCCATGGTGGCAGAGGGGAGTTAGGGCCTAGCTGCAGAGCGCGCGCGGAGTGATTTGGGAAATTGGCAAAAAAATGACTAGGTCCCCATTTTTGTACTTTTGCTCTTTGGCTGTTTGGGGGTCTTCTACTCGTTTTCTCCTGGGTTGACGGCTCAGGGGCCATTGCTGGGAAGCTCTAATACCGGATAAAAGTGGTTTGGACCAAATCGGAGGCGGAATTTTTTGTGTGTTTTTGCTGACTTGCTTGCCTTTGAGGTGCTCTTTGGGGGGGTTCTGGCTGTTTGTGGGTGAGTTTCGGGGTCTGGGAGCACTGCTGGGACACTCTAATCTTGATTTCATTTGGTTTTCAGGAAATCCGTGGTGGAAAACTGGAATTATGGCCTAGCTGCACAGCGCGTTTGGAATGAAGGCCGAGAAATATTGTAAGTATGAGATTTTGCTTTTGGGCTGTTTGGGGGTTTTGTGCTTTTTGGCGGGTGGGTTGGCGGGTCTTAGGGCATTCCTGGGAAGGTCTAATACCGGATAGAAGTGGTTGGGACAAAATCCGCGCTGATTTTTTTTGTTGCTATTTCTGACATTTTGCTCAATGTAGCATTTTCGGGGGCCTGTTTGGGGGGCTTCCTGGTGTTTGTGGGTGGGTTTCGGGGTCTGGGAGCACTGCTGGCTATGGATACTTTAGTTTGCAAGAGGTTTGAAGCAAATCCATGGTGGCAGAGGGGAGTTAGGGCCTAGCTGCAGAGCGCGCGCAGAGTGATTTGGGAAATTGGCAAAAAAATGACTAGGTCCCCATTTTTGTACTTTTGCTCTTTGGCTGTTTGGGGGTCTTCTACTCATTTTCTCCTGGGTTGATGGCTCTGGGTCCATTGCTGGGAAGCTCTAATACCGGATAAAAGTGGTTTTTGACCAAATCGGAGGCGAAATTTGTTTTGTGTTTTTGCTGACTTGCTTGCCTTTGAGGTGCTCTTTGGTGGGGTTCCGGCTGTTTGTGGGTGAGTTTCGGGGTCTGGGAGCACTGCTGGGACACTCTAATCTTGATTGCATTTGCTTTTCAGGAAATCCGTGGTGGAAAACTGGCGTTATGACCTAGCTGCACAGCGCGTTTGGACCGAAGGCCGAGAAATATTGTAAGTATGAGATTTTGCTCTTGGGCTGTTTGGGGGTGTTGTGCTTTTTGGCGGGTGGGTTGGCGGGTCTTGGGGCATTCCTGGGAATGTCTAATACCGGATAGAAGTGGTTGGGACAAAATCCATAAGGAAAAGCCTTTTGGCACTTTTTGTAACTTAGGGTTCGTTAGGGTTAGCCCTAGCAGCAGGATTGCATGTGTTTTGGGGTGTTCTAGATTTTTGCAACTGAGTTCTGGGATCTTAGAGCACTCGTGAGAATGTTTAATTTTGGTTGCAAGTCATTTGAAGAAAATCCATGGTGGGAAAGGGGGGATTTAGCATAGTTAAAGAAAGCCTCTGCCACTATTCTTAACTTAGGGCTCGTTAGGGTTAGCAGTATTTCTATTGCAGGGGTTTGGGTGGGGGGGTTTTCGAGTCTTGGAGCGATGCTGGCTATGGATACTTTTGCTTGCTTGCAAGTGGTTTGAATACAATCCACTGTGGGTAAGGGGGTATTTGGGCCTACTTTTACTTTCGAAGTACGTTTTGTCACCAGTTTTCTGCTAGGCCTCGTTTTTTGAGATCTGATTGGGGGTCTTCTACATTTTTGCAACTGGCTTTAGTAAGGGTCTGGGTGGAAGCACTGCTGGGAAGGTCTAATTTTGTTCTAAAACACAGTTTACAGTACACCTAGATTGAGGGGAAAGATCCACTAAATTAAATTGCCCATACTTATTTATCCTTCAAAAGGTGACTCAGACAGAGTACGCACTTTCAAAAATGTTGTACTGTCTATTAGGAAAATCAAAGTGTGACTTTTTGCACTACACAGCGTACATACCTTATATTTATTTATCAGTGCTGTTTTTCGTTCAATAATTACAGGCCGGGTTTCAGTCTGTGCAATGGGTAAAAAAGGATGGAGTCAGGCATCACATTAGCGAGCCGCAATTCAGCATCCACCAGGCAGGCAGTGGACAGGGTGTCTTCTGTTCACCAACATTGATGGACGAAGTGTCAGCTGGAATGGAGGAGCGCCGCTAATAAGAGGAATTGTTTGCTGCATGCAACTTACTTACCAAATTCAACAGGACAACTACAACAATACAGATACAGTATCCATTCTTTTCTTCAATGAGTGTGTGTGACTGCATTTCTTGGATCTCTCTCTGCTTCTAAATTGATCCCTACAGCCATTCTATAGGTTTTACTTCGGCTATTTTTTAAACCTAATTTAATGTAGCCCTGTACTGTTGCATTCTGTCATTCACGGTTGTCAAAAGTACTACTTACTTTTCTGTAACAATGCATTCAGTAGTGCATGAACTTCCTTTATGTCACGTAAAAGATTTATGGTTAGCTTTGTACCCAAAAATTTCTTTATGTTCAATTATTGTTTGTCCATGCTGTGCTTTTTTTTTTTTCAACAAAACCTACCCAAATCGAAACCCCAATTCCCATCCATTTTACAAACCCTAACCCTCTTCCCCCGGGTTGTGTGGTTTTGCTTGATGCGTGACTAAATGACATCAATAATTCCACACACTTGCTGGGGAGGATAAGGTCATAGCAACAGGCTGGTGAAGGAATCCGAGGATATATTCTAGACTTACTCAGCTTCAGTACTATTTCTTGTAGTAGTAGCCAATGTCAAAGAAATCCTACACAAGTACAAGTTATACTATCAATACTTTACCATTTGTTAGGCTACATTGTGGCACTGTTGTAGTCTAGTGTACTGTCACCTGCTATATTCTCTATCGTACCGTTGTAATGCTACAGTAAGGACAAACCAGGTTTCATTTTCTTTTTTTCCATAGCCCTGCAACTGCCACTGTGTCACACCACTAGTACCACCGCAATGAGGAGGAAATTTCAGCCGCCCTGGATTGCAACCTCAATCGCTATTTCCTGTGGAGCCAGCCCTAGGCCGAGCCCTACTTTCAAACAGAAATTACAGGTAAGATAAGCATTTGGTTGGAGGTAGTATAATGGCGTATTAGGAGAGACGAGAGATTGACGGTAGTACTGCTTAAGTCCTAGGACTATTCAGGAAAACAAACTTACTGTTAAACCCCCACCCACCAGACTCAAAAGCAGTAAAAAACAGGTATGGTCAGATAAAGTTTCAAAAAGTATATTTTTATAGCCGTAACAAAATAATCTCCCGCAAGACC
The DNA here is from genome assembly GCF_964263255.1 of Lissotriton vulgaris. Classification (NCBI taxonomy): domain Eukaryota; kingdom Metazoa; phylum Chordata; class Amphibia; order Caudata; family Salamandridae; genus Lissotriton; species Lissotriton vulgaris. Next base: position 57,209 of record NW_028247602.1, read on the forward strand.
CTCCCTAACCCCAACGATTGTCCTTCAAAAGTCCCCAAAAAACCCAACTCCCAATTCCCACCCCCCAAAAGTCTCTAAAAAAGGGGCAAGGGACACTACGGCAGGGTGCTGTTGACTTTAGCAGCCAGGACATCATGCTCCTTGCGGAGGGTGGCATGTTCGAAGCGGAGACCCTCCACCAAGTTCTTATAGTTCAGGACCTCCTGCTCAAGGTAGGACAGTCTGAGTGATAAGCGGCGCAGGTGTGCCTTGCAAATCCTGTGGGGGGCAGCTGCTGTCTTTGCTGCTCGGCGGTGGCGTTTGGCTTTGGTAGCCCGGCTCCGTACCGCTGGAGCACTGCGCTGGTTGGCAGCCCGCACGGAGGAGGATGCAGCTGTCCCAGTGGACGTTGTTGTAGTACCAGACTGCGTCTCCTCCTCCTCCAGGGCCACCAGCCGCCGATATTCAGCGACAGTGGCATCCAGCCTCCGTTGCCGGGCCATTCGAGCCAGCTCCCTCCTCCTTGATGGTCTCTTGGATTTGGAAGGAGCAACTATATGAAGAAAGAAAGACATAGTCTGTAACCAATGCTCCTTAAGATTAACACAAAATGATTGAGCAGAAAGTTGTCACAGTACAAGTAGCAAATTGAAAGCACAGTACATAACTATTGAGGACAGTATCTATGTAACCTCCGACTTCTTCATCCTTGCTCTAACATTAGTGGGAGTTTAAGGAACGAATTCTACGAGCACTATGGACTTCCATTACAGTCGACTATGACAGTACACCAGTCTTATTCTTCTTCTTCTCTCTTGTTTAGGAAAATTGGTACGTTATCTTATGCAAGCCGGCATAATGCCAGCGCAGTGAACTTGCACCCGAGAAAAACAGACGCACACCATGGTGAGTGAGACAGACTTGCGTTACTGTACCGGTCCAGTACATGCAGGTGGTGAAGCTCTTACTTTTCTATTACGGGTGGCAATGAGAATACTCTGTTAAAAGGGCTACTGCTTAATTAATTTAGCTTTCACCCTACAGTGCAAATGAGTATTAGAAAAGGAAAATGAAGAAGCTAAATAATCTGATTATCTATCACTTCACATGGGATGTATTTGATGACATATGGGATGACTTTAGGTGCTTTGCTTATTATTGAGTGAACAGTGATACACCCACACATGAATGATGTACTACTACTAAACTAAAGTTATTAAGAGAGGTAGGGAGTGTCCACCGTAATAACCGGATATATGCTGTGCTTGCAGTTGCAATACAAACTACTGCTATTATTCATGGTAGTATTTGGACAAAATTACAACTTCTTTTCCTTGCTTTTCCTACACTGGAAGGGACGTGCGGGTGCGGTGTTACATGCTCTTCAAAGTAACACTTAGTTCATCCAGTGACCGTCTACTCTCTCTAGATACACATATGCTATCTAAGAGTCAGATAGTACCATGAATGATCCAGGCATCCATCCATTCAAAGTATATGCACACATACAGTTTCTGTTTCACCCACCCAGGCTGTTCTCCTTCCACCCATCCTTGCTTCATCATTCACCCAGCCATGCACCATAGCATATTCTTTCCTTCCCAGCCACCTCGGGGACCAAGCAAACACATAACATTCTTCTTTGCAAGTCATCATTACATTTCTCGTCCTTCCACACTTACTTACACCCTTCTTTCGCTTTTCGTTCATCCCATCCATCAAGTTCATCTCAGATCTGATTGGGATTCTTCTCGCCAAAAACTTCACAGCTAAGTTGAAGTACATTTAGAGGAGGCTACTACCTGGTTTATTTATAATACACCCGTGCAGAAAGCACACTCTGCAGTCTTCAATCTCAATGAGTAAGGAATATATAGCTTACCTCTGCCCGCCACCACTGTGTTATCCCTCACAGGCATGTCCTTGTCCGGCACTTGCACCGCCTCCTCCCCAGAGTTGTCCTCCTCGTCCAATGCCACCACCACCTCCGCGCTGGCCCCGCCTCCAGATGTTCCACATACAAAGTACATTTAATAATGTTAGAATACACCACTCACTACAATATAATATTTGGTCTAGAAGGAAGAAAGAAATGTGAAAAAAACAGTATACAATTTAATATTTTGTGACTGTCTACTCTAAAGTAAAAATGTCCCTTTTTCCAGGGAAGGCTGTTGTCTTGCTGCATTTTTTGGCACAACTGCTGAATGCTTGCTTTTTATTTTTAACACGCACCACTTTTTCTCCTAACAGACAGAAGCTTGACTTCTAAGAACACGAGCAGAATCAAGTTCAAACCAGGTGAGAGCTTGGCTCGACCACAAGAAATGTGTCCAATTAATCGTCAGCACTAAGCACTTTTCCATTTTCAGTTAAACGTTTACTTTTATGACAAACTTGATTTTAATAAATATGTTTACTTTTAATAAAGCTTTTAAACTTAAATAGACTCTGTGGTTTTTGGTCCTCCAGACTAGAGTGGATGAGCTAAAGGTTTTGCAATTTTTGCAAGCATGAGTCCGTGCCTCTAACATCATTGGGGAATAATCATCGGTGACTTTGGGAGCTAAATGACTCTTCCACACTATCTAGTCAGTAAGGAGATTGGGGGTTCAACTACAAAGTCTGTTATCACTGAGGTATGTGGAAAGTCTAACAGCACCTATTATAATTGATAAGTTAAGCAATGCATTATTTAGTGTCCATAGTTCTGTTGGTGCAGAATTGTCCCTGCAACAGTAGTAGAATGGATTTTCCTCCTATCCAAACCAAAAGTAAAGTAGTAGCTTATTCTTTCTTGGTGGTCATTCACCTTTTTATTTTTGGCAATTGTCAAAGCATAAACATTTAGAAGACTTGAAAAGACATTATGGACAATCCCAGAGGACTGCACTCAGTGCATAGAGCTATTGCTGACTAGAATGGGAGTCCAATGGAATTGCCAAATGTGCAATCTTAGTTAGCTACACAGACAGAGTAATAAGAATAATCTAGTAACACCACACGGAGTCATAGTCGAGGCAGGATAAGAATTTAGATCCAGTCTACAAGAATATCAAAGACGATTTAGAAAAAATTGAATGAGGAACTCTGGGAAAAAATAAGTACTCTATATTAAAATTAAAACTTACCCGGGCCAGCAAAGGAGCCCTCGCCTGCCCGATCCTGGCCTGTATCCTCAACAGCACCCTCCTCCTCCTCCTCCTCCTGTGTCCTCCTCTTGCCCCTGGGGGAAGCTGATGTACAACATGAAAGAAAGAAAAACAGAAAACATGGATGATATTTGTCAACCAATTCAAACATTTGAAAAGAACTAACAAAATATTTTGGCGAAATAGCAAATAGACAACTATTCCACGGGATATATTATTGACCAATCTCATGTGGTCTACTACGTTATTAGTATTGCTTGATTTGCGGACCGTCGAATTGGAAACTTCTTATGTAACTCACTAAACAAAGTACTAAAAAGGTTTGCCTAGGATTGGCAGGCAGCAGTCCACAGCACGCGAAGTGACAGCCAAAGTCCATTGTGATTGCAGATCAGCGACAACACTAAAGTTTCCTACTACATTAACCAGTCATTAAAATACTCAAACTATCAATCCACCACCACTATTTCTTCTTATCGCCATGTGTACAAAGGAAGGACTGGACTTGAGTCTGTAGGGGCTGATTTACAAGCCCCTTGCGGCTCTTTTGCTCCATTGTCGCTCTTCGCTTTTGGGCTGAGTGGTCGCTCCCCAGTGTCCCTGGCGACATTTGGTATCGTTGTGCAGCGCTTTGTAATCTAAACTGCCTCATATTTATTGCCTGCTGTCTGCCTTGGTTGCCGCTTTGCTTGTATGCTTTTTTGAATTGCCTGTGTTACTTTCACGCTGATTGCGCGTTTTCCCCCAAGCGCTCTGCTGTGCTCACCCCTCCGCCTCCATTTTGTTTGTTGTTGTCGTCCTCTGTAGCCCGCCCCGCCTCCCAGCTGAGCCGCCCTCCCACAGACTACAAACAGCGCTCCCTTACCTGGAAGCGCTGTGACTCGCTCTTCGCTTTTGGGCTGAGTGGTCTCTCCCCAGTGTCCCTGGCGACATTTGGTATCGTTGTGTAGCGCTTTGTAATCTAAACTGCCTCATATTTATTGCCTGCTGTCTGCCTTGGTTGAGCTTTGCTTGTATGCACTATTGAATTGCCTGTGTTACTTTCACGCTGATTGCGCGTTTTCCCCCAAGCCCTCTGCTGTGCTCACCCCTCCGCCTCCATTTTGTTTGTTGTTGTCGTCCTCTGTAGCCCGCCCCGCCTCCCAGCTGAGCCGCCCTTCCACAGACTACAAACAGCGCTCCCTTACCTGGAAGCGCTGTGACTCGCTCTTCGCTTTTGGGCTGAGTGGTCGCTCCCCAGTGTCCCTGGCGACATTTGGTATCGTTGTGCAGCGCTTTGTAATCTAAACTGCCTCATATTTATTGCCTGCTGTCTGCCTTGGTTGCCGCTTTGCTTGTATGCACTTTTGAATTGCCTGTGTTACTTTCACGCTGATTGCGCGTTTTCCCCCAAGCGCTCTGCTGTGCTCGCCCCTCTGCCTCCATTTTGTTTGTTGTTGTCGTCCTCTGTAGCCCGCCCCGCCTCCCAGCTGAGCCGCCCTCGCCCCTCCCCCTCCACTTTCCATATATGACAGTTGCTCCCGCGCGCAGCGTTCACGCGCAGCGATCGCGCCCCATTCGCGCCGAAGGTGCGCCAAAGGTAAGCCCGTCTATGCCCATCCGCGCCTGGACCGCGCCCAGCGCCAGACCCCCTGGCCCTCGCATTGCCCAGCCCTCCCGCATTACCTACGATGCCACCACCCTCCTAGCCCTTAACCCCGGCCGCTCCCCCAACTGCGTCCAAGCCGCTCCTGGACACACCCATGGACCTTTCTCATGCAACTCCTGCAAATTCATCGGCACCGACAACAACTCCGCTACGATCACACCACAGATTCCCGACCCCAACCACCTACAATGCATCTTGCTCAACACCCGATCGGTCCACAGGCACGCCATTGACCTATGGAATCTACTAGACACCATCTCTCCGGACGTCGCCTTCCTAACAGAAACATGGATGAACGCCTCTTCCGCCCCAGACATCACCATTGCCATCCCAGAAGATTATAAGATCATACGCAAGGACCGTACCGGCCACACAGGAGGAGGAATCGCTATCGTCCATAAGAAATCCTTCCACATGTCAACCAGCTCTGACGTCAATCTCGCCAACTCTGAACACCTTCACTTCCAGATCCACATTGACCCCAAGACCACACTCAGAGGCACCCTCCTTTACAGACCTCCAGGACCCCGCGCACAATTTAGTGAGGACATCACGGACTTCATCACTCCACACGCGCTCCCCTCCAAAGATTACATCCTTCTGGGAGACCTCAATTTTCACCTTGAAAAGAACAATGACCACAACTCCACCACCCTTTTGGACAACCTCGCCAACCTCGGACTTAAACAACTGGTCACTTCCCCCACCCACATCGCAGGTCACACACTCGACCCTATCTTCACCTCCAGCAATCATGTCTCCTTCAGCCACACTACGGCTCTCCTCTGTACTGACCACAGCTGCGTTCACTTTACCTACAACAAGCCCAAACCCAACAACCACCCCCAACCAACTCTGCAAAGAAACTGGAACAAAATCACCATCGACCAGATCTCCTCATCGCTTCTTCGAAACCCCCCAGCCCACTCCTCAAACCCCGACCAAGCCGCCACCAACCTCACCCTATGGTTATCCAACAGCGCCGACATCCTAGCATCACTGAAAAAACGACAAAGCAAACTTGGCAGCAAGAAGGCCTCCTGGTTCAACGATGATCTTAAGAAATCCAAGAAACTCTGCCGCTCCCTTGAGAAGGCCTGGAAAAAAGACCCAACCACCAGCACCAAGGACGCCTTCAAAAACGCCACCCGCATACACCACCAACTGATCCGAAAGGCCAAGAAAACCGCCTTCAAGGACCGACTAGATAACAACGCCCACAACAGCAAGGAACTTTTCAACATCGTCAAGGAATTTACCAATCCCTCGGCCAACTCTAACAACATCACCCCCTCTCAAGCCCTCTGCGACTCCCTAGCCTCATTCTTCCACAACAAAATTGCAGACATCCACAACAGCTTCGACAACCAACCCGGAGACCAACCCACCCAACCATCTGCTGGACCTTCACCCCCCTCGAACATCCTTAATGACTGGAACCCAATCTCCACTGAGGACACCATCCGCCTGATGAACTCCATCCACTCAGGATCCCCCACAGTCCCATGCCCTCACCACATCTTCAACAAAGCAGACTCCATCATAGCACCGCACCTCCGAGACGTCATCAACTGCTCCTTCAACTCCGCCACCTTCCCGGAAAGCTGGAAACACGCTGAACTCAGCGCCCTTCTGAAAAAACCCACAGCGGACCCCACCGAACTCAAAAACTACCGCCCCATCTCGCTCCTTCCATTCCCGGCCAAAGTCATCGAGAAAGCTGTCAACAACCAGCTTGCCGCCTTCCTCGAAGCCAACAAATCCCTCGACTCCTCACAGTCCAGCTTCCGAGCAAAACACAGCACTGAGACCGCCCTCATCGCAGCAACAGACGACATTCGAACTCTACTGGACAATGGAGACACAGTCGCCCTCATCCTCCTCGACCTCTCCGAAGCCTTCGACACAGTCTGCCATAGCACCCTTCTACAGCGCCTCAGAAACATCGGAATCCAAGGAAAAGCACTAGAATGGATCACCTCGTTCCTCACCGGAAGAACCCAGAGAGTCCGCCTTCCACCATTCAAGTCAGAGGCCACTGAAGTCATCTGCGGCGTACCACAAGGATCTTCACTCAGCCCCACCCTTTTCAACGTATACATGAGCCCCCTCGCGGCCATCGCCCGCCAACACAACCTCAACATCATCTCCTACGCGGATGACACTCAACTGATCCTATCACTCACCAATGACCCTAGCACCGCCAAAACTAACCTACACGAAGGAATGAAAGAAGTAGCCGAATGGATGAAACACAGCCGCCTGAAACTGAACTCAGATAAAACAGAAGTCCTCATCTTAGGTACCTCCCCCTCTGCATGGGACGACTCTTGGTGGCCAGAAGCCCTTGGAAAATGACCCATCCCGACAGACCACGCACGGAACCTGGGCGTCATCCTGGATTCCTCACTTTCGATGAACAGACAAGTCAACGCCGTCTCTTCATCCTGCTTCAACATTCTTCGCATGCTCAAAAAAACATTTCGTTGGATCCCCACCGAAACTAGGAAAACGGTCACCCACGCTCTGATCACGAGCCGACTGGACTATGGAAACACCCTCTACGCCGGTACTACCGCTAAACTCCAGAAAAAACTCCAACGAATCCAAAACGCCTCAGCCAGGCTCATATTAGACATCCCCCGTAAAGAACATATCTCTGGTCACCTGAAAAACCTCCACTGGCTTCCCGTCACTAAGAGGATCACTTTCCGGCTCCTAACCCACGCACACAAAGCACTCTACGAAATCGGACCAGAATGCCTCAACACACGACTGTCCTTCTACACCCCCTCCCGCCAGCTACGATCATCCAACCAAGCCCTTGCCACTGTACCTCGCATCAACAAAACCACCATGGGAGGTAGATCCTTCTCCTACCTGGCAGCTAAAACCTGGAACTCACTTCCCACTTACCTTCGCCTTACCCAGAACCACCTAGCATTCAGAAAGCAACTTAAAACGTGGATATTTGACAAGTAATTCCCCACCCCTCCTCAAGCGCCTTGAGACCCTCTGGGTATGTAGCGCGCTATATAAATTCTCTGACTAGACTTGACTTGACTTTTGTGACGCAGCGGCAGCACAAAAGAGGCGCAATGGTGGGGCGTATATTAACAACGTGACGCATATGGGAGATGCATCACGTTGTAAAGCCCTGCGCCATCAGGGGGCGTTCCGGCGCAAGGGAGGGCGTTCCTGCGCAGGAACGCATCCTAAAAGTGGCTGAGGGAAATCTACAAGATTTCAATCACTCACTTTAACGGCAATGATGCGTGACTCAAACCCTGTGCCTGCTTGAAGCAGACGTATGGCTTGACGCAGTATTGGGGAGATAGGGCACCCCAGAGCATTGATGGAGCTGCGCCATCGTTGCGACGCAACTCCAGCAATGCGCCGCCCTTACGGCACAGATGCGTAACGCTTTGGTGACGTTTTGGGCCCATGGTGCGCCGCATTGTAAATACGGCGCACCATGGGTGATAGTGGCGTGGCGCACAATTACTGGTGCATCCCTGCTACTTTGCAGGGATGCGCCGGTAATTAAAAATCTGAACCTTAGTGTGTAGCATTACGCAATTCTTTAAACTACACTCATACATAATTTCACAGGCCAATGAAATGAACATAAAATCGAAAACAATTCAAAGAAATAGTTCGGCACACCATAAAATGTTCAATGAGCAATATCAGAGAGGTCAAAAAATATATATCAGTAAGCCATTATGTATTCTTTTCTTTCTTTATTTTCAATCTTCACAAAGTAGCCAACGCGTTTCGTCCAAAGGACTTCTTCAGGGCTACAAACAACAAATATACAAAAAATATACATATTTAGAAAGTGCTATATACAATTAAAATAGGCTTTATTTATACAACCTTTAAAAAAAAAATGCAAGTCTAAAATACATTTCCATACAGAAGGGTGGCTTACTGACAACAACTAATTTACATTTCATTGAAAAAGAAGGAAAACACAACATGAGCTGTTTACCACGATGCAAGAACAGGGTCTGAATGTGTTTTGTTATGGGCATTTCGTTGGGAAAAACCATAGTACAGGACAAGAGTTCCAACATGTATTCTATGTCCAAGCATACATGTTTAGAATCTGAACAAGAGTGTCTCAAGAAGGTAAATCTGGCATTTTATATAATTGGAACAAGTATATGGCTAATGCATTTTGGGCCCGTGCTACACCATATTAAAACTGGTGCTACACCCGAATACGGATTCTAATGACGTTTGTTATGCTAAAGATAAATGAAGATTCTTATGACATTAGTTGAGCTAAAGGAGAATAGGGATGAAACATAGAAAGGTTAACTCTTACCGAATTGATGAGATGTAGTATAATATTCTGGATTTTATCAGTTGGAACAAATTTCTCCAGCTATTATGATGGCACCCGTCTCCAGATGCTGGGATGGCAACTATCCTATTTGTAAGCAAGGAAGTGGTGTAAAACTCTCCTGCTCAGTGTTTAGAATATATGTATAATCACAATTATAAGGGCGGGCATAAAACATACCTTTTATTTTTGTGGTAGATTGATCGGGTTTTTGAAAGATGAATATGTTCCAGCGCAAAGGGATATCAAGTACGCATCCGCACAGGTGATGAAAGTGTTCACCCTGGTGAAAGTAAGTTACAGTGATGATGGAATAAACCCACAAGGGAAATATCATCAAATCTCTTGTGACAACACGGGAGGGATGTTTTATTCACTTCCCAAAAAGAGTCTGATGATGGATGGCCCATCAATGTGCTATTAAACATGTGCATCTTTAACAATGAATATGCACACGTAAGGAAAAGGATGTCAATAATGTGAAACAGTACCTCAAGGAAGAAAGCAACCTTGTATATCTCTGCAAAGTGAAAAAATTATAATGTATATAACCAAGCTTCTATGTTGGAGGCAAATATTTCTATGATTTGTTAAAACTGTCTATGGTTTGTTAAAAGAAGGAGATCCCTTGTGCTGGGCATGTACCTATATCATCCTAGCTGGTCTCTTGTATATCTAGACCATAAGTACTAGTTAGCAGATGAATAAAAATGACTGCTGCAGTGAGGCAGAAATATATTTAAGAACCCAAAGGTATCCAATAAAGTATAGGGTGGCCAGAACGAAAGAGCCCCACAATTACAGCTTCATTAAAACTAGAATACAAGTGCCCTCCCCAGAATTCACTTACTTCGCCAGGTTGGTCTTGCGTGATGTCTCCTTGGGTGTCGTCTCGTAAAGTGGTTCGGGATAGACGCTGTGCCACACCAGTTTAAATAACCCGCTAGATTGGTATCACCTGCTGTCAATTTACATCCTCGTCGCGTTTTACCCGAGTGTGCGCTGCCGCCATATTGGAATGTGCAAGTTATATGTAAAATAATGCACAAATACAATGAAGAGGGCGAACCGACCCGCATTAATGTTCAGCAATGTTTTTTCATGAATTATATTATATTAGGGCGTGTTGTCCAAGATCTGTTATAATTAAACGGGATGTTTGAGGTATATATAAAATTTCTACGAAATAAACGCGGAAGCGGTACCCGTATTTAAAAATTGGATAAGCCAAAAGATGCACGCTTTACCGGGTTTAGTGCGCCTTGTGCGTGGAGCTAAATGGTGAACAGCTCGTACACAACATTATCCAGTAAATCGAAACCGGGGCAACAAGGTGAATGATCGATGTTTACATGGGCGCCATTTTAGGTCGGGAAATACGTAGGTCGGTGTAATAATCACGATATGTGAAGTGAATGATTGTGTATACATTTCCAGGTCATTTATGTATTATTTATAAGGGATGGCATATTATTGGATCGCAAAATAGCTCAATCATTAGGGTAATGTTAGAAAAGAGGAGTTAGCACATTGTTTAAAATAATCCAGTTCAAGACGATGTAGGATGTAGCCAAAGGTGGAAACTAAAGGAAGGCCAATTATTGAAATTCCCATGACTCATTAAATCTGCTTACAACATTGGCTAAAACAGTGTTAAAGCCATTTCCTTTTTGGAACTTCAATAACCAGTATGAGTTGACAAAAAAGCTTATTTTATCATACACGGAGGGTAGTGACATAAAGGAATACACAGCTATAAAAATACAACAAAAAGGATGGTTTACAGGAGAGAGATGGATAATGATGGTGAATATATTTATACAGTTTCTAAAATTTGTGCATTTATCTGAACCATATAGGGGGACTAGAAACTGTATAAATATATTCACCATCATTATCCATTATCCATCTCTCTCCTGTAAACCATCCTTTTTGTTGTATTTTTATAGCTGTGTATTCCTTTATGTCACTACCCTCCGTGTATGATAAAATAAGCTTTTTTGTCAACTCATACTGGTTATTGAAGTTCCAAAAAGGAAATGGCTTTAACACTGTTTTAGCCAATGTTGTAAGCAGATTTAATGAGTCATGGGAATTTCAATAATTGGCCTTCCTTTAGTTTCCACCTTTGGCTACATCCTACATCGTCTTGAACTGGATTAATTTAAACAATGTGCTAACTCCTCTTTTCTAACATTACCCTAATGATTGAGCTATTTTGCGATCCAATAATATGCCATCCCTTATAAATAATACATAAATGACCTGGAAATGTATACACAATCATTCACTTCACATATCGTGATTATTAAACCGACCTACGTATTTCCCGACCTAAAATGGCGCCCATGTAAACATCGATCATTCACCTTGTTGCCCCGGTTTCGATTTACTGGATAATGTTGTGTACGAGCTGTTCACCATTTAGCTCCACGCACAAGGCGCACTAAACCCGGTAAAGCGTGCATCTTTTGGCTTATCCGATTTTTAAATACGGGTACCGCTTCCGCGTTTATTTCGTAGAAATTTTATATACACCTCAAACATCCCGTTTAATTATAACAGATCTTGGACAACACGCCCTAATATAATATAATTCATGAAAAAACATTGCTGAACATTAATGCGGGTCGGTTCGCCCTCTTCATTGTATTTGTGCATTATTTTACATATAACTTGCACATTCCAATATGGCGGCAGCGCACACTCGGGTAAAACGCGACGAGGATGTAAATTGACAGCAGGTGATACCAATCTAGCGGGTTATTTAAACTGGTGTGGCACGGCGTCTATCCCGAACCACTTTACGAGACGATACCCGAGGAGACAACACGCAAGACCAACCTGGCGAAGTAAGTGAATTCTGGGGAGGGCACTTGTATTCTAGTTTTAATGAAGCTGTAATTGTGGGGCTCTTTCGTTCTGGCCACCCTATACTTTATTGGATACCTTTGGGTTCTTAAATATATTTCTGCCTCACTGCAGCAGTCATTTTTATTCATCTGCTAACTAGTACTTATGGTCTAGATATACAAGAGACCAGCTAGCATGATATAGGTACATGCCCAGCACAAGGGATCTCCTTCTTTTAACAAACCATAGACAGTTTTAACAAATCATAGAAATATTTGCCTCCAACATAGAAGCTTGGTTATATACATTATAATTTTTTCACTTTGCAGAGATATACAAGGTTGCTTTCTTCCCTGAGGTACTGTTTCACATTATTGACATCCTTTTCCTTACGTGTGCATATTCATTGTTAAAGATGCACATGTTTAATAGCACATTGATGGGCCATCCATCATCAGACTCTTTTTGGGAAGTGAATAAAACATCCCTCCCGTGTTGTCACAAGAGATTTGATGATATTTCCCTTGTGGGTTTGATTCCATCATCACTGTAACTTACTTTCACCAGGGTGAACACTTTCATCACCTGTGCGGATGCGTACTTGATATCCCTTTGCGCTGGAACATATTCATCTTTCAAAAACCCGATCAATCTACCACAAAAATAAAAGGTATGTTTTATGCCCGCCCTTATAATTGTGATTATACATATATTCTAAACACTGAGCAGGAGAGTTTTACACCACTTCCTTGCTTACAAATAGGATAGTTGCCATCCCAGCATCTGGAGACAGGTGCCATCATAATAGCTGGAGAAATTTGTTCCAACTGATAAAATCCAGAATATTATACTACATCTCATCAATTCGGTAAGAGTTAACCTTTCTATGTTTCATCCCTATTTTCCTTTAGCTCAACTAATGTCAAAAGAATCTTCATTTATCTTTAGCATAACAAACGTCATTAGAATCCGTATTCGGGTGTAGCACCAGTTTTAATATGGTGTAGCACGGGCCCAAAATGCATTAGCCATATACTTGTTCCAATTATATAAAATGCCAGATTTACCTTCTTGAGACACTCTTGTTCAGATTCTAAACATGTATGCTTGGACATAGAATACATGTTGGAACTCTTGTCCTGTACTATGGTTTTTCCCAACGAAATGCCCATAACAAAACACATTCAGACCCTGTTCTTGCATCGTGGTAAACAGCTCATGTTGTGTTTTCCTTCTTTTTCAATGAAATGTAAATTAATTGTTGTCAGTAAGCCACCCTTCTGTATGGAAATGTATTTTAGACTTGCATTTTCTTTTTAAAGGTTGTATAAATAAAGCCTATTTTAATTGTATATAGCACTTTCTAAATATGTATATTTTTTGTATATTTGTTGTTTGTAGCCCTGAAGAAGTCCTTTGGACGAAACGCGTTGGCTACTTTGTGAAGATTGAAAATAAAGAAAGAAAAGAATACATAATGGCTTACTGATATATATTTTTTGACCTCTCTGATATTGCTCATTGAACATTTTATGGTGTGCCGAACTATTTCTTTGAATTGTGTACAGTGCCTTGGCACTGATTCTGGAGGCCTAGGGGTATATGGCTTCAGGTTCTTGGCACCCCCAGATATAACGTGACCAAGATTCATTAGATTGAGTGCAGTTAAGTGTCTCACCCTATACCCTGTTCTAGTGTTATAAAATCGAAAACAAATAAGCATAGTAGCAACACTACTGAGAAGGAGAGCAGTGCACCTGAAATGCACAGAAGAGGGGATGACAAAGCTAGTGAAACCATCCAGCCCAAATCTGTCCGCAGTATCCCTTGTCTCTTGGAGGGCAATAACCTTATACCTAGAAACCAGACCCACCCAATCCTTATCCGTTACTTTGGTTTTAATACCTGCCACGTTCCAACTTAGGAGTTTGCATGCCGGGGCCTCCCCCCGGTCGATGGGTCCCGTTAGGTGGGTCTGGTCATGGGCTAATGGTCAATCAATACCCTCCATGCCTTCCACACCTGATAGGGGTGAAAAACGGTTACTGGTGGCTAGCCCACTACCCGCTGCTACACCGTCCGCCACCTGGGTTTGGGATGGTGATGAGACAACCTCTACCCTCTGGACACAAGATTGAAGGGGATCCCCAATGCTGCCCCCCCTTGGTAGTTGGTTCAAAGATGGGCCCGTGGTAAGATGACGGTATCTGGGGTGGGCTCTCTCTGGGGGGGGGTAGAAGAAACCCAATGGGACAGGTCTTACATGGTCCTTTACTGCTATGGCAGAACCGTCCCAAAAATGTTTGTCTGCCACATTGGCCCTGTTGAAATTTATAACCACACAATCCCCCTGTGTGCATTTTGGTTGTTTTCCGACCCAGCCCACCCTCCTTGCGAAAATGAGCGAGCCTGAGATGTCCTTCCCACTGCATGAGTCAGCACACCAAGTCTTCGCTTTGGATAAAAAGGCAGTGGTGGATTCTCTCTCACCTTCCTTAAGCGGTGGCACCCCTATAAACACTTCAACCAAGGGAGCAGCTGCCGGTGGCAAGCTTAGGTTAAACTTGCTCGATAGTGGTTTCCTGCTGGGAGGCGTGGTAGAATGCATCAGTGGGGGAGGAGAGGATGTGTTACCTTCCAGGCACACGGGGGAGCACCAGGAGGGTACTGCCCACTGGTAACTGACCATCGCCCCTCTGCACGGGGGCTAAAGAGCTTAAGCTTGCCCCTTCCGGCTTATCAAGACCTTCGGACACTATGCGCTTCTTGGGCATCTCAACAGGCAAAGGATAGGAGTTAATAATTTTGTCCATCAGTGAGCATTTCTTAAGAAGACCGGACAAGCATGTGTTCAGTGTGTCGACAATATCCTTTGCTATCC
>NW_028247603.1:0-59675 GCF_964263255.1 Lissotriton vulgaris
TTTGAGTATCGTTTACTGCATCTTTAACACTCTGGTATCGGTTGATGGATCAGCTCGTGCCACGGGCCTTATAACTGAAGGAATCAAAATATTATTACATTACCATAAAACTATGGGGCTATTCTTACCAATTAGCCCCTTCCCAATTACCAATTATCAATAATCAATCAGATGGCAGTGGAGAACACCAATTCATCTTCAAAGAAGAAGCTCCTTTTTTTGAATCAGTGATACAATGGTCACGCTATGTAGATGATATTATTTTTATATGGGACAGTGATCAAAATTCCTTATCAGAATTTACACAATGGCTCAATCTATGCGATGAGAATCTAGTGTTTACTGCACACCACAGCAATGTAGAAATTGAATTTCTAGATATCAAACTGAAACATGAAAACTATGCACTCTATGTAGATCTCTTTACTAAGCCCACAGCGCGAAATACAATATTACATCACAGTAGCTTCCACCCTCTGAAACCAAAAAATGCAATCCCATTTGGACAATTCCTACGACTTCGTCGTAATTGCACTAAAATCAACCATTACGACACTCGTAGTGAAGATATGAAAACCAAATTTAAAAACCGAGGCTACCCACATCGAGTCATTCGGGATGCATATAAGAGAGCACGTTTCTTTGATCGCCAATATCTGCTATCAAAGGAAACTGAACCTGCGAAAAATAATCTGATTTTTGTCACAAGACATTCTGTCCTCAATGACCAAATTAGGCAAATTATCAGTTCTCACTGGTATCTGCTCAACATAAACAGGACACAATCAGATAAAATACAAAAACCCATGTTCGCGTATAGAAAGAACAAGAACATCAGGGATATTGTAGTATGGTCGAGGATGCCCCCCCCTAAACCAATACTACAACGTGGCATTTTTGACTCTCGCCCCATACATGGAAACTTTAAATGTGGCGGATGCAAGTCATGTGCCCAATGCATAGAGGACAATTCAATATCTTACAATGGCATTACTGTGGCAAGCCATGGTATAAACAATTGTAAAACCAAGAACTTGATATATCTCCTGTTATGTCCATGCGAGAAAGCCTACCTTGGGGAAACTTCCAGATCCCTGAACACTCGCCTAACAGAACATAGATCTGCAATACGCACAAAAAAAAATTCAGCGCCACTGGTATCACATTTTGTAGAACACAATCACTCTCCAGAAGATGCTAAGTGGTTTATACTGGAAAAAATCATACCAACGGCAGGGCTCTGCTGTGACAAAGTGCGCAAAAAGCGGGAAGTCTATCATATATTCATGTTCAATACTGTATCTAATGGTCTTAACTCAGAAATACAATGGTCTGATGCTATCATGTAGTCGGCCTACCTAGCCAACACTGAAATCAATGGCTTCAAAATTGAACGGTCTTCTACATGGGATTAGATCTAGTATGGATAAATACTCTATACCGCTACCAGAGATGGTCTTGATTGTGAATATCTGTATAACTATTCGATCCATGTTTACACTAGAATGCTGAACTGACTTTGTAAATACTCAATTCTAGAAATAACGATTGTAAAGAAATGAACACTGTATATAATATCATTACATGTTGTAAATAGCACTTGTATGTTGTAAAAATTATCTGTATAGTGCCTGTGTATACTGCTGTTGACTACGATTATTTAGTTACTGGCATTGACAATTTTATCCTACCTTCATTCAGAATGATATTATTCTGTATACAGATTGCACTGCGATAATTCGTCTATTTAGTTTATCCGAGTATCTATCCCCCCATTACATCTCGGATTCCTGTACATAGTACTCATCTTAGGAGGAGACAATTATTATACCTGGACGTATAATTCCTTTTGTCTAAAACTTTATTCTTAAATTCCCTTTATCTACTTCTTATTGAAAATCAGAAGTCAACATTCTACTTATATGCACAGCAAGGTGCTTAGTACTTTACATCATGTTTATAGCCCCTTTTTCTCTTTTTCATTTTTTACCTTACTCTTTTCTTTCAGTTTTCAACTATCGTGCCCTACGTCATTATTCTACTAGTCCTGTGTTTATCTTTTGGTCTCCTTGGTTTCCGACGTACTAACCCGGCGCCGACCTAAAAGACCCATAGTCCTATTTCTATTACTATTTTTGCCGATCGCGGCTCTTTCAACTTGGAAATAAAAGGCGCGCCAGAATTTGAAATCGGTTACACACGTCTTCCCTTGGTGAGAGATACTCCGCCCACCACGCCTACGAGAGTCATAGCCAGCCGCATATATCTGAAGCAACAATAAGCCTTTCTAACTGGATACCCATCAGACTTTGTTTGAAAATATAGGGACACCGCAGTTACTTTTCCTCCGTTTTTCTAACTTCATTCTTGTGTCTGTCACATCATTTTCAGACCACAAGACCCATTTACCGTTTAAAGATCTCTGCCTCTCGGAAGTACGACCCACGAGCCCCCTAGGTAATTTATGGTTACCGTTTTCTACGTTGCTTGTTTGTTTAACAAGAGGGCTTCTGTTTGTTCAACATTTATTCAATGCATAAGCTGCAGACTCCGATGATAAGAGCCCCTTATAGTTCTTTATTTTAACATCACTTTCCATGATTCTATGACAAGCGCCTTTTGTAACCATTAATACCTCTCTTTTGCAATAATATCTCCCCTATGTAAAAACGGCTTGGTTATATATTTTTTTCAGGAACCCATCCACACATGTATTAATGTGTTTTTGCATCCTTGCTACACAGCCGACCCTGCCCTTTGCGATTACCTTTTTTGAACACTTATCAAAGTGAATACGCTATAAAACGGGACGACAACAAAGCCTGTCATTCAGGTATATGTAGAATTCGTCTCATGTTTTCTCATTTAGCATCTTTATGCATCTGTGTGAAACCCCTATTTTTATATCAAACTATCTGTCATGTTTCAGCTTGAATTTTATAAAAGAAGAAGAAGAATCTTCAAGGATATTCTATCAACTTAATTAATCATGTAAAGTCGTGCGGACGGAACAATATCTCTATAAGGTACATTTTCCTGGATGCTAGTTGATGTGACTACAAAAGAAAGACACTGTGGATATTTACTTATACCAGTCTTCTATTTCTTCCCCTTCTCTTTTTTTATATATATTAGACATTTATCTTATACTCAAGCCCAAAAGGACGTGTAGGTTTTCCTGTAATCCAATTTGGGTAAGCTCTCTTTGACTCAGACTTGTAATCTGTATAGGATATCTGTCTATGCCAGTGGACATATCACCTGCCTTTGTTCGGTTTCGTGTTTATACAATTTAAAATACACTATGAAGTCTACATCAGGTAACTATACAGGTAATTTGGATTGAACATGAATAGTTACACTATTATTGGAGTATCTAGAAGTGAAATGTAAATATAGATGTGTATGTGTGATTTTCAGGCAACCTAATAATATATAAGCACTTATGCCGTCCTTTGACAATCTGAATGTGAAAAGTAAATATAGATGTGTATTTAGAACATATAGGCAGTTTAGGACTAATGTGAGTACTTATGTTATCTTATAATAAATTTATGTAAATATAGATGCGTACTTTGGATGTCATGAACATACAGCAACAAGGTACTGGATGTTATGGGGTTTGCATATAGGTCTGTGTCTCTCATTTGTCTCTTACCATGATCTACACTATATAACCTGACTGTAGACAAAAAAATACTGTCTTGTTTATATTTGTTTATGAAATATTATCTGTTTTTATGTCACTTAAGTAAAATATGTATAACTATCTCACTCTCACTCACACTGTCTTTTTAACATTTCAGTGCAATAAAAGGCCACCTGAAGAAGGCTAGCCAGCCGAAACGCGCGTTGTGACCTACCTTGCCATATTGCATATATTACTAGTCTTGTTATATGTTTGTCTGTAATGGTTTTTAATGTTTATGCACTATTAGTAATTTAATGTAAAAGACAAATTTGTATACAATGAATTCTTTCGAAAAATCAAAAAAATGAAAATAGAAATTCTTAGGATAAAATAAATACATACAAAAGAAGGTTTATAACTTGGTGAGTAGTGAGTTTATCTGTCAGTATATGTTGATAAATATATTATTTGTGGTTTATTACATTTATGTTGTCACTTGACTATAGACCTTTACCAAACAGTGGAGAAGGATCAATCATTTATTCTTCAAAAGAGCTCTGGCCAGAGGAGCCTCTCTCTCATCCTCACCCCTCTGGGTGCGCGGAGAAGACTGCCAGCATACAGTTGATACAATTCATTCATACAGTTTGAGTCACTAGCAAGATCACCTTTCATGGAAGAACAAGTTGTCAGCATATGATACAGTAAGTCCATGTAGGGCACAATCGATTACAGCTAGCAGGGCCTGCACTATTCCTGAGACAGGTCAGAAAGGGAACTCCATTAGCTATCTCGGGACCTGGGAGTACGAGAACAGAGTCTGCAAGAATGTGTGTCTCAGCAAGCCAAAGCCAGATGGCCTTGGATTCTCAAGTTAAAGGAAAGACAGTTCACTTTTAAGCTGCTCTCAGTAATTCAAACTCCAAGAGGGAGGGGGACTATGCCATGAGTGAAGTTACAGAACAAGTGTCTGCATCAGAGGTTTTCCTGCCATTAACAAGCCTCTATCAATATACAGAAATGTTCATATTGGGAACCTAACAAAAGGAAAGCAATGTAGCATAACAGGTCCCTTACTGAGGGGACAAGAGTATCATAAGAGTTTCCACATTACAGGAACAATTCTGTACACCTAAAGCTTGCACATTTCAAAGATAGCTCAGTGGGTTGCAGCACATGAAAAACAAGCGGGAACTTCATATTGGTTAGACACATTGAGCCAATACAAAATATATATATCAGAAAAAGAAATGAATGAGTACATATTGCTAACACATATATTGGATATATTACGCCAATACCATATATAGGATTTTATATCCCATCAGACCGCCCTTTTGGCGTGATGTAGCCAATATTCAAAAACGAATACTAGAACACTCTCTTATTTGAAAGTGCCACTAAAACTAAGAACCTGACATTCCATTATCTGCAGAGGGGGAGACCACCACTACCTTGCACTATACCATCCTTCATTTAATTGATCATGTTTCTGAAAGCCAGAGAGATGGCACAAGAAAAATTCAAATTGAGGCCTAAGGCCTAGGTCAATTTATACTAGTGGATTACATATATGAAATGATATGTTCTGCATTATTATATACAGATATTCAGATACATTTTCTAATAATGAAATTTTCACATTATATAGGTCTAATGAATTCTACTGACTGCACATATTATTACACAAATTTACTGACTTGCTCAAGGGAAACATTCCTGCTCAAGGGAAAGAACTAGTGTACTCAGTGTTGGTGAACCATTGGAATCCTACACTTCATTTTCTTATCTAGCAAGAAAAGTTCATGCTTCCTTCATTACATTTGGGCTGGTATTGAGCTGCATGATATCTTTTTACTGTCTTTTCGGGATATACCTCTAATGCAATACACTGTACTTCATGACATCTTTGTGTCCTTCACTAGTCAGAGTGAAAAGCATTTCATGGGCCCTTCAACTAATAGATACTTCATCTGTGCCAGTCTTTGTGTGAGATTAAATAAATCATATACATACTCAAGTGAAATAGTGGCGTTTCTTATCAAAACTCCCAGGGAAATGGGGATACTCTTCATCATAGGATGGACTTGATACTACTTCCATTAAACAGCCAAATATATGAACACGCCCATCAAAATAATTGAAATTACAATAATAAAAGCAACGAAGGCCACCTTCACTCTGGTGGACCATCGGAAAAGAACTGTGTAGAATAAACAGACAGCCGGGGAGCAAGTGGTTTCTCATCCTCCAGGGCAAATCGAGCAAAGGGAAACATACTTTCTAAAAGTCCAGATATAAACTCGGCTGCTCTCTAAAAGTGCACGAAGACCACCAGAGGGTTCTTCTTTCTTCTTGAGGGATCTTCTCCCTGTGTCCGTTAGAGCCTCACAGGCACGCTCTTTCCTTTGATCAAAAAGAGAAATCAACTCCAATTCCAACACAACCTCAGCCCTTAACTCAGTCTTTCTTTCTGAACAGAGCTATTTTACAAAGTGTTCCCAGCTCTCAACAGGTTCAGTCCAGTGTCTCGCTCAGTACCCCAGTTTCTAAAATCTAACGCTCCTCGATTCAGGTCTTTGCCTATTTCTTTCCAACAGTTGCTGGGGTACTGCGTGGCCTTCGGGGACTGAGGTCGTATTTCGAATGACCAGGCCGTTCCTGATCGGGGAACAGCGTTTCAGCAAGAACATTTGGGGCATTTGATTCCTCCAATGCCCGAGGATCAGCAGCTTCCTCAGACTGTGCTGCTGATTTCACAGAAAGTGGCCCCTCACTTGGTTGCCCTTTATCCTGAACATCCGAAAAAGGCACAGAACTCACAGGGACCTTGTTTTCTTCACTCAAAATTCCATAGTGATTTTTAACATCAAAAGGTAGTGGCAGCGGGAGGCGCTTCACGTGCGAAGCATGGATCCAATGCTTCCGCCCGTGCACCTTCACCGCCGTTCTCGTGGCCAAGAGGACCTGGAATGGCTCGTCCACCTTGGCTGCAGACAGTTTCGTCGGTCATAGTTTCGTACCAAAACCCACTCTCCTGGTTCCAGACGATGTCCGATGCCCTCCGGCGGTGGCCGCTGTGTGTCCGATTCCTGTTGATGAATGGAACGAAGATTTTTAGTCAAGGCATACAAGTAGTCTGTCATCAGAGGGTAATCAATGTCCCTAAAGGACCGGGGTCTAGGGACTCCCCACACATTTGCAGGACGACCAAAAATCACCTCGTAATGTGATAGCCCAGTTCTAGTAGTTCTCATGGACAATAATGCCAGGGGGAGTGAATCGGACCAACTCAGACCAGTGCTTTCACAGATCTTGGCCATCTTGAGTTTCAGAATTTTAACAAGGTGACTGCAATCAGGTGGCCTGTAATCTTCAAGGAGTGGCCATGCGCCATGGGATTACTCTAGAATGCATTATTATTTTCATAGGATACAAAGGCCAAGACAGTGCTTCCTGCCTTTTCAATTGGGTATTTTCCATTATCTTCTGTCGTCTAGGGGTAGACAGCTATACAGGAATTCTATCTATGTCTATGTCCTCACATACAATGGCATTGTATAATGGGGTAAACATCACTTGAAATACTACATCTATGTGCTCCTACAATTCTTATCTAAAACATATTAAAAAAAAGAAACATATGGAAAGGGGCGACCACTCGGTCCCCCCGAACGTATGGCGGAGTGCCTCGATCCCCCCGGGAAGCCATTTTTGGGCGGGAGGCGCGTCTCGGCTGGTATGCCCGAAGCGGCGTAGCCGGGGCGCGCCTTTTCCCGCCCTAGAGTGGGCTGGCCTAGACACCGACGTAGCCAGCCCCGCCCTAGGGGCAGGCAGGGGCGGGTTCTCGCCCGCCCTGAAGACGGATAAAAAGAGACGCAAGACCAGAAGACGTCCTCTTGTTCTTGTGCTCCGAAGCTGCACCTCCTCGCTACCCGTGAGCTCGGGACAGAACGAAGAGCCAATTTTGAGCGTTTTGATCTTTTTCTTTGTCTTCTAGATACTTCGTCGGAGAAATGCCAAAGAAAGTCGCAAAGAGAATGACGACCGACCAGATGGTGCGGGCCCTTTGCAAAGAGGTGTCCGACATAAAGAAACGGTTGGCGAAACGGGACGGGGAGGAGGGTTCGGGCCCTGCGCCGGCTGGAGGGAGACCTAAGAGGCCGAGAAGGGTTCCAGCCGGTGGAGACGTCCCGGTCCCCTCTGTACCGCTCGAGGCGCCGACCCCAGTACCAATGGAGGGGAATCCAATCCCCGTTGTCGTCACCCCGACATCCAAAGAAGACATGCCCCCCGAGCTGGCAGCACAGCTAGCAGCTTGGTTGGGGGATAGTAGTGATGGCGCCACGGCTGCCGAGGCACAGGCGCTGATAAAAGGGCTTCGTGAGAAGAGAGATGCAGCTAAAGTGACTGCGCCGTTGGCGGGAATAGACAAGCCGCAAGCGGCCGAAGCTGCGTCCGGTGCAGGTAAGCGGCCATTGCCGATTGCAAGGGACGAGTCAGCACCCTCTCGTAGAGAGAGATTGGGACAACATGTGCCTTTAGCTATAAAAGAAAAGATCTGGGCTGGGGAGTACGTGAATATTTTCTCCTTGCTTGTTGATCATTATGAGGTGGAGCATGTTAAAAGTCAGAAGGACCTAATGCATCCGAGTGTTTGGCGCGCAAAAATGGCCGCCTTTAAGGTAAATGAGAATATTGGCAACTGGGGCAATGCGTGGGGTATTTTTACATCGATTTTGGGGGAACGTAGGCCCGAGTTGCTTTCTGAATTTCCCATTTATCAATCACGAATTATGGGTTACTCGACAGCGTATCAAGGTAACCATTGGTTTTGTTATGACAATCTGTTCAGGAAAGAAAAGGAACATAACAAGGGTTTGACTTGGGATTGTTACGATTCTGTAACATGGGATAAAATGAAAGAATCAGGAATGTTAAAGATGCCATTGGTTGGGAGCAATGTTGTAGATTACTCCCGCCAAAATGTGGGGACGCCCTTTCGACCAAGTACGAGCACCGACGATCAGTCGAGGCCCGCAGGCAATACAGGGAGGAAGGGTTTCTGCTTTAATTTCAACAAAGGGAAATGTACCAGACCTCCGGGATCGTGTAAATTCAAACATGAGTGTAGTACGTGTGGGTCGTCCCATCCTGAGTCATCGTGCAGAGCCAGAACGGGTGAGAATGGGGGTAAGGGAGGCGCCAAACAGGTCTAAACTAGTCCGAGGGGCGCCTTTACCAACCCCGATTGATACCTTGGCAATGATTCCCTGGCTCAGTGAATACCCGGATCGTACTTCTGCTGGGGTGCTGCGGAACGGTTTTTCACATGGTTTCCGCATCCCGGTAGGGGACTTTCAGGGTGTAGGGATTTGCAAAAATCAACTTTCTGTTTTACAACATACATCTGTGGTGCAAGAAAAAATTCAGAAAGAGGTTAGCCGGGGACGGGTCGCTGGCCCGTTTAGTGTACTCCCGGTACCGGATTTTGTTTGTTCTCCGTTAGGGGTGGTCCCCAAGAAGGACCCAGGTGAGTTTCGTTTGATCCATAATTTGTCTGCTCCACACGGCCTTTCGGTGAACGACGCAATTGATCCAGAAGTTTGTTCGGTGCGATACGCATCGTTTGATGAGGCAGTAGCCATCTTGAATCGCCTGGGGCCCGGGACGTTGATGGCGAAATCAGATATCGAGTCAGCGTTCCGGTTGCTCCCGGTACACCCAGACGATCAGCGTCTTTTGGGATTCGGGTTCCAGGGGTCATTTTACATGGATAGGTGTATGCCAATGGGATGCTCTATATCATGTGCTTATTTTGAGCAATTCAGTACTTTCCTGCAATGGGTGTTCACGAAGAAAACGGGTTTCCGAAATGTAATGCACTACCTTGACGACTTTTTGTTCCTTGGTCCCGCCGGAAATCCCGAATGTGCTCAGGCCTTAGCTGAATTCTGTGTGTTGATGGGTCATTTTGGCGTGCCATTGGCACCGGGTAAAACTATGGGTCCCACGACTTGCCTCGAGTTTTTGGGGATCGAGTTGGACTCAAGGGAGGGGTGTTTCCGTTTACCAGCTAGCAAAGTGTTGAAATTCAGGGCAGCCCTCCAAGTATGTTTGAATGCATCTAAGGTTACACTGCATCAGTTGCAACAATTAGTGGGAAAGTTGAACTTTGCCTTGAGGGTGATCCCAATGGCTCGCCCTTTTTCCCGCTCAATTGCCCAAGCGATGGTTGGCCTAAAGGAGGGTCATCATCGCACGAGGTTATCGGCTGAGGTCCGCCAGGACATGCGGATTTGGTTAGCATTTTTGGCGGACTTCAATGGCCGAGTCGTCTGGAACAAGCCAGCCGTGTCCTCAGAAGAGCTTGGGCTATGGACAGATTCAGCAGGAAGCATAGGCTTTGGCGCCATCTTCGGCACAAAGTGGTCTGCTCAAAGGTGGCCCCTATGGTGGCACGAGAAGGGGCTAACGAGTAATATTGCTTTCCTTGAACTATTTCCCATTCTGGTGGCCCTGAGAACCTGGCCAGAAGGGTTCAGAGATCATTCTGTCGTGTTCTGGTCCGACAATATGACCGTGGTAGAATGCATCAATAGTCAGGCAGCCCATTGTAAATTGATTTTGAGGCTGCTCAAAGAAATTGTCCTACTGTGTATGCAACTGAACGTGGTATTCAGAGCAAAACATGTCCCAGGGGTGATGAATCAGGCTGCTGATGCACTGTCTCGTTTTCACATGCAGGCTTTCTCGGGTTTCCTTCCTTCAGCGGACCCGGAGCCGGCACCCTTCCCCGAAGCTCTCTGGTCTCTCGGTGCCCCGAACTTCGTCACCTCGTGGGAGAGAGTCTAGCACCCAGGACAAGGAAGGCATATGAAGGGGCGTTCCAGGCCTATTTAGCCTTTTTGGGGGCAGAGAGAGGGGGACTTTGGGGTCAGGAAGAGTGGGTTGTACTTTTTCTGATGTCCTTACGTAGGGCTGGGAAATCGGTGGCTACGGCCCAAAGGCATCGTGCCGCCATTTCTTTTGTTGCCAGGGCCCATGGCATCCTGGACCCAACAGCGTCTTTTACAGTACAGAAAGCGCTGCGTGGGTGGCAACGCCTAGAGGGTCGCAGAGTAGACGTAAGACGACCGATAGGTTTAGACAGGTTGTCCCAGTTACTGGCCACACTCCCTAACACATGCTCGTCCCCTTTCGAGACCTGTTTGTTCCGGACTGCATTTACGCTGGCATTTCACGGGGCTATGAGAGTTAGTGAGCTAGTTGCAAGGAACAAACAGGATGTGACGGGGGGCTTGTGCAGGGAACATGTTCAGATCAGGGGTGATGCGATGATTGTCTCCTTTCTCAGGTCCAAGACTGACCAAGATGGGAGAGGGGACTGCACGATCATTCGCAGGAACCCCGAGTCATCCATGTGTCCGGTACAGTGCTTAGAAGATTACCTAGCACGAAGGGTGGCATCATGGGGGGGGACATTGTTGAGGCATGCAGACGCCACCCCGCTGACGAGGTTTCAGTTTCAGCGGGTGCTTGCAATGGCCATTGCCGCAGCGGGCTTGGACCCGGGCGAATTTGGGACCCATTCCTTTCGAATAGGGGCTGCCACTGAAGCTACAGCCAGGGGTCTTAATGTAGAACAAGTGAAACGTGTGGGGCGCTGGTCCTCCAATTGTTATAAGAGGTACGTGCGATTGCACATGTTGTGAAGCTGTAATCATGTACTCACGCTTCTTGTCTTTTGTTTGTTTTCAGTTGCGCAAGCCTACGCGGCAGGGCGGACTGTGCAGTCGACCCAACACCAGGCCAGCGGTCGCACGTCACCGGCTGTGAGGAAGGAGGTGTGGGTCGTGGGCCACTCATACGTGAGACGGGCCGCACACGTATTCAAAGCAGGTGACATGATTCACGTACCTGGGGAATACGGGTACAGAGTGTCCTTCTACGGAAGGGGCGGTCTCTGTATTGACCAGTTTCAGGAATTTTTTGAGGGTTTGTTAGAGCGGATGAGGTCACCGCCGTCCATAGTCATAGTGCATTTGGGGGGCAATGATTTGGTCACCACCGGTAGACGACTTCTCCTGGAGGCTATGCTTTCCACGGTAAGTTGGTTAGCGAGGAGAGTTCCGGGGTGCATAATTGCGTGGTCTCATGTGATCCCACGAAAAGTGTGGCGGGGGGCTATCTCGATCCCTGCTTTGAATCATTCTGTTAGAAAATTGAATAACAAAGTGAGTAGGTTGTTCCGTTCCAAGACATTGCATTCGATCTCGCATAGTTGTATTAATGATGACAGTATGTATCTGGGGGATGGTGTGCATTTGTCGAGGGTGGGGAATGAGTTACTCATAGGTGACTTCCTAGCTTGGTTAAAATCGTTAAAACATGACCTTTAGGTAGGAGTTTTGTGGGGGGTCCGGATAGCCGGTCAACTATCCGGACCTGTGGCGGTAAGGTCATGATCGGTGAGCACTAATTGGTAGATCCCTATGAGTGGGCGTCACCCAACACGGATGGGAGCGCTCGGGAGAGGTGGCCATTGGCCCCTCAATGGGGAGGCGGTCCCGTCTAAGGGCGGGTCGCCGGAAGTAAAGGAAAGGCGGTCAAGGCCCCTTCCTTTGTAGGAGGGGTTACAGCCCCCTCCTGGGGGAATTTCCCGGGGCCAGTGTCATCTGCGACGGCAGATGCGGTAAGTTGTGTGGGGTGGGGGGAGGTCCACGATACCTTCTAGATACCACACACAAGTCTTCGAACGACCTTTAAATGGCGTCGAGTCTTAAGTGCCCCCGTCAAGTCAAGGGAAATTGTTAGTAGTTGCACTTGAGGTAAGCCTCTGTGCTGTCGCCCCTCCCAAGTGGGAGGGGTAAGTCTGGTTAGGGATCTTGACACCGGTTATGACCTTGCCGTTGGCCCTTAAACGTTAGGATGTACAATTTCAGTGTTTCTAGAGAATGTTTTTGTAGGATGCTAGTTCGGCTAGGAGAACCTCTGTATTAGAGAATATGTTAAGGTTAGCCAAACATCGCAATGTGATAATGAAATTGTACATAACATGAAACGTTTAATGTTTTAATTTTTTGTTTTAATAAATACGGCCGGGAGGGTCACTCCCTCCCACATCCAAAAACTTTAAGAACTGTTTCCGGTTTCCCTCCTTTTGGGGATTGTGTTGAGAGGGGGTGGCGGGTATCTCAGCCATATGGAAAGGGGCGACCACTCGGTCCCCCCGAACGTATGGCGGAGTGCCTCGATCCCCCCGGGAAGCCATTTTTGGGCGGGAGGCGCGTCTCGGCTGGTATGCCCGAAGCGGCGTAGCCGGGGCGCGCCTTTTCCCGCCCTAGAGTGGGCTGGCCTAGACACCGACGTAGCCAGCCCCGCCCTAGGGGCAGGCAGGGGCGGGTTCTCGCCCGCCCTGAAGACGGATAAAAAGAGACGCAAGACCAGAAGACGTCCTCTTGTTCTTGTGCTCCGAAGCTGCACCTCCTCGCTACCCGTGAGCTCGGGACAGAACGAAGAGCCAATTTTGACCCACCCACCAGCCCCTGAGGACAGCAAGTCGTTGTGCAATAAAGTGAATTTTTATAAGTATGTTTTACGTTTCGTTTACAGGCTGTGAAAGTATCAGTTTGTTGTTGATCATAATAAAGTATGGTGAATGTCGTGTAAGTTGTTACGATTAAAATGATTTGATGTAGTGTTGCATTTTAAGCATGTTCTTTTGGTCGTAGCGACCAATGTTTTCTTAGGTTTGAGTAGGAATTGTCGTATTTATTTTTGGTAGGCGGTAAGGTCATGATCGGTGAGCACTAATTGGTAGATCCCTATGAGTGGGCGTCACCCAACACGGATGGGAGCGCTCGGGAGAGGTGGCCATTGGCCCCTCAATGGGGAGGCGGTCCCGTCTAAGGGCGGGTCGCCGGAAGTAAAGGAAAGGCGGTCAAGGCCCCTTCCTTTGTAGGAGGGGTTACAGCCCCCTCCTGGGGGAATTTCCCGGGGCCAGTGTCATCTGCGACGGCAGATGCGGTAAGTTGTGTGGGGTGGGGGGAGGTCCACGATACCTTCTAGATACCACACACAAGTCTTCGAACGACCTTTAAATGGCGTCGAGTCTTAAGTGCCCCCGTCAAGTCAAGGGAAATTGTTAGTAGTTGCACTTGAGGTAAGCCTCTGTGCTGTCGCCCCTCCCAAGTGGGAGGGGTAAGTCTGGTTAGGGATCTTGACACCGGTTATGACCTTGCCGTTGGCCCTTAAACGTTAGGATGTACAATTTCAGTGTTTCTAGAGAATGTTTTTGTAGGATGCTAGTTCGGCTAGGAGAACCTCTGTATTAGAGAATATGTTAAGGTTAGCCAAACATCGCAATGTGATAATGAAATTGTACATAACATGAAACGTTTAATGTTTTAATTTTTTGTTTTAATAAATACGGCCGGGAGGGTCACTCCCTCCCACATCCAAAAACTTTAAGAACTGTTTCCGGTTTCCCTCCTTTTGGGGATTGTGTTGAGAGGGGGTGGCGGGTATCTCAGCCATATGGAAACAGCTTATCAGAGGCACACAAATACCTCCCTTTAATAATGGTGTATTAGGTGCATAATGCAATACCGACTAATAATGGTATTACCACTATTTAAATCTCATCTGATCCCACCAACATTCAAGACAGTAGGAACAAAAGGTAAAAACCAACTAACATGGGCATTTGTAATTATGCCATGTTCCAGAAATAAGCGCAAGGTTTTTTATGTTTTTTCTATTATAGTTCAAGTGGACATAAAGAAAAGGTCTCGAAAACCCATCTAGTCATACAAAAGGGAATTATAATATGGGGGGGGGGGGTCCATAATACATCACTATAGCCTGGGAATACATACTTGAACAATATACCAAGGGCTGCAAGAAAATATAAAACTGCTTTGTCCTATTCCAAATTATGCAACATTAGCTTCTAATAAGGAGTGTGTGTTCATTTACACAGACTAGCTAATAAAGAACTAGCCATGTCACCTAGGAAACTACCCCCCCCCCCCAACTCATTCCCCTAAAGATCAAAATAAAACATGAGAAAAGGGGAGAGCAACATTACATATTACCTAGCCTTAATTTGTAAGGGGGCTAGCAAGGGGGGGCAGTGGGGCTAACGGGGAGCTAACCTCCTCTTCCTTCCCCCAGTTTGACAGGAGGAAATCTAAAACAGGTTTCAATTCTGTCAACACTATAAATCCCTATGTGTAGCAACTAAGTTAAAGCAAAATTTAAAGGAGACACATAGCACTTTTGAGAGGGCTAGAAATCCTTTTAGCCAATGTAAAAACGTTTATTGCCTCAGCCTATAAGCATTAATGCTTCATATTTATGGCAAAGGCTATCTATTAATCAAAATGCACAAATACAATAAGAAGCAGTGTGTATTATATTTGTTTCATAATACAGACGTCAGCTATTTGTATTACACCCTGATGCATGTATTCACTGAAACCTAAGGCAGACTAAAATCGTTTTAAATGCACAATTTGTTGTTGCAAATTAATTAATTCTTGCCTAATTTCGACTTTGCTACTTGGGGCCCTGAAAAAGAAATATCCTACACCTTGCCTACATATTAACTATCCTCAGAATGTTTCCTACTAACTGCAAAGATTGGACATCAAATATATCTCGTGTAAATCCTTAGAAAAAATTACTTTTACACCTGTCCGAGTGAAATTTTGATACAAATATCCTCATCATGTAATCCTACACCACCCAAATGAAATAATAAGGCTAGGAGGTCATAATATGGCTTTTAAGCTTCCTAAATATTAAAAAACGAAATTTCAAAAAGTACTATTCAATTCTAATAATTCATAATTAATAATTTATCTTTTAATAAAACCAATTGTTTTTTAATAATTCCATTTATTAAAGCAAGCGGCATCCCTCACCTATCATATTTTAGATGCCTTTATTCATAAGCGTAAGCATAGTAGCCTAACTTGAAAACATGGCAACTTTCTTTGCCACTATTTACAAGAATGAGCTTATAAAACGAAAACTGTTTAAGAAAAGGGAATCCTGTTAAATATTTTCAACTATCCAAAATATTGAACCTCATTGGTGAAATCCCTTAACAGCATTTATAAAATGCAGAGCTTTTCACTCGTGCTGAACTGAGGAAATCTTGGCTGGGTAAACATTCCTGTTCTACTTGTGGCCTAAAAACAACAACAACAACAGCTGTTTTGCTCATCTCGCAGTGAATGCTCTTCTCAGTGTTGCAACATGCTTGTGGTAGCAGCCTTTAAAACAGATATTTCGAGTTTTAAAATGTGTGTGTAATACAGCAAAATCCAATGTATTTAAATGCAGTGTTTACCCATTACTTGTCTAATACAGTATATCTAAAGAGAGTTTTTTATAATGATTTATTTTATTATAGAACAGGCAAATTTCGTTTTTTATTTTTTATTTTTAAGGCCTATTATCCCTATTTAAGGAATATGACCAAGAAAACCTGGTTTTCCTTCAAGGTATCATACACTACCTAGGAAGCAGAACAGAATTTAACTAGTGCGAGGTTAAGTCACCTTTTAGCTAGAGCCTCAAAACACAATTCTTCCTGTTATGTCCAATTCAGGAAATATTGTAATCAAAGACTGCGTGTTCATAAGGAAGAGACAGTCATGGCTTAACTGTAGGTGGCACATTTTAGTTTTACATACCATTTTCGGTTTTCTCCAATACCAATTTGACATACACTACTGATGTGTTTGTCAGTTATGATCACAGTATGATAAAAGACCATATCTGTGGAATGTAATCATTTCAAGCAAGTTCCCCTCAAATGCTGCGCAGAGACAGACGTTGTCACGGCATCTCCTTACATCACAGGAGAACTTGTACTAAAAAATAGAATTGTCAAAACAACACAAAGACAAAATCATATATACAATAA
The DNA here is from genome assembly GCF_964263255.1 of Lissotriton vulgaris. Classification (NCBI taxonomy): domain Eukaryota; kingdom Metazoa; phylum Chordata; class Amphibia; order Caudata; family Salamandridae; genus Lissotriton; species Lissotriton vulgaris. Next base: position 16,572 of record NW_028247603.1, read on the forward strand.
AATTACATATGCCAAGCCATCAGTATACCAAGCACAGAGAGCATAGACAAATTACAATAACATATATAAACGAGCAGTGATGCACAATCACTGAACCTACAGCTCAGAGTGCAACAATTTGTCAGACTTAAAATTAAGAACTAATTTCCTTGCAATTCCAACCCCCATCTGACAGTAGGTCATCTTTATGATGACCAGCTGTCAGCTGAACTTACTATGTCGCATCTGACACACAGCACCAAAATGCTTAGCATGAGAACACACAAACATTTCTTTTGAGAGTGGTTATGCCAAAAATACATCCATTTCAACACATCGCTGACAGTCACTTTTTCTTCTCACAACCATGACATTTTATTTTGTTTGCCAATTCAACTCACGTGTCTTGTCAATCCATGAATGACCTATGGGCAGAAACAGAAAAAGACATTTTTCCCATAACAAAATAACAAGTATAACTATTAATCAGAAAAAATATGTTCCAACACAAAAATACATTTCCATTACTTAACTGTTATCATCTTGTTAATCAGCTGGCGACACTAGGCCACCTTAATAAGGGCCATCTTAATTTCAGCTTTCTAAAAGCATAATTGCTTCACTGACACTCCATGTTAGCCTTTTGGGCCACAATTTCCACTATGAATATTAATTCTGAATTTGAAAGTCGTTTTCAGCTAGGCTTGTAGCCCGTCAAATTGAATGCAAGATCATTATTTTACTTTTTGTCTAGGACCTATATATCAATGAAAAAAAAATAAATGCAGCTCCATGGAACAATTTATTTTTCAACCATTGATTGAACACAGTCCGCTTGGCAGACTCCTTGAGTTTCATTTCTCAGCTACCCTGTTGTATCAGAGAAGCTAAAGATAGCCCCTCAGCGTGGCTTGTTCCTGGACTGCTAGCCAACTGTTCTCCTGCCCCCACCTTACAGACCTTAAGGCTAAAATCTGCCGGGCACAGCCCTGCTCTGAAGCTGTCAAAGACAAAAAGTCTTGCTAATACTTTCTAAACTGCAATAATTCGCCCTATTCAAAATAAAATTTTTATATACAATTTCTTTCCAGGGGGGTCAGAATTTTATTACTATTATCAGATTAGTAAACCGCTTACTGTAAATAATTTACAGCACCTAAAAAAAATATATAACATAGTTGCATAGAACAGATATATGTTATTACTCCACACAATGGTACTTATTTTATCAACCTCTAATAGCTGAAAGTCTCAGCAGGCCCAGTTTGAATCAGAACCTGCAACCATGATATTAATCTGGACCCAGCTCATTTGTTCACTGAACTACCAAGAACACGAGCCTGCATGGGAACAATTCACAAATTCGAAATACCCATAATTTTCTCATACTAAACTTTTAACCTGTCCCTAATTACTTTTCATTAGTATTTTTGTACATTAAGGGCGTCATCAAATCACAGAGTTTGCTTTTTGGTCTAGTTACACCCCTCTAAATTTCTTTTTTTTTTTTTTCGACGTATTTTGACGGCGATTTTTCGACGCATTTTGACAGCGATTTTGCGACTCATTTTGACGGCGATGAGACCAACTTAAACTCATTCCTTAACAATTTCACTTCTCAGAAGTCTTTCACATATTCACAGTCATTCAATCACACGCTTTTTCCAGTACCAGCAACATTCAAAACATAACTTACTGAAACAAGGCATTTTCAAATAAACACAATTCTTTGTATCAACACTTGACACAATCTTCACTCATCCGGACGTGTCCTCTCTAGCATTCACTCTGTCACACACACTCTCACTTGTTTATACCCAAAGTGCTGTAAAGCGCCACTGGCCACAAGTTTTCAAAATGTTTTTTCAAATTCCAAGAGCATGCTTTCAAATACAGACAGAGCCCGTCGACTCTTGTCCAGGGAATCGACTCTACCAAAGAAAAAAGAAAAAAATCCTGGGACAACCCTCTAACGGCCGCCAAGAACCATCTCTAGATTAGTTCTTTTCTATTGTCCCACCGAAAGGATCCCTGAACCCATCCTCTGGTTTCCTCGCAGGTTTGTTCCGGTTGGGCCAGTTATCTGAGCTTTTGGCACCAGACTCTGAGCTTAACCGGTCATCCCCGGAGTATCCAAAATAGGGCTCACCCGTGTGAACAAACATGTGTTCACCAAGGCATCAGGATCCTCTAAACAATTCGAATTCAAATCGAGTCTGCGAGGCGTCCGCCCATGCAGCCACTATGCCACAACGTCGGATCCCCAATTCCCACCCAAGTTTCGTGATCCGGCTTCCCCGGTCACCTTCAAAGAACAGTTAACTGTTACCAAAAAGCACCGCTCAACAGTGCTATTCCAAAAGACACCAACAATACAATTCACTCACCCGGTGCACTTAGGTGATTGCACATTCTCCACTGCTAGCTTCTGACAAAGTGCTCTGAAGACCAACACGGTCAGCTCCTGGATTACACCTTATAGGATTCCGGCGAAGGGTCATTTTAGCAGCTGGGGGGGGCCTCCGGGCACAAGAGTGGAATTTTACCAAAAACTGGCTCTGCAATTAGGATCCTTATTTATCCACCCCTTTTACCAGAACTCCCCCTATCCCTCTTCTCCCGCTTATGGGAGGGGATGACCCTAAAAGCGGAATCCCGGACGAGCCCCCAACTGAAGGAATCAAAATATTATTACATTACCATAAAGCTATGGGGCTATTCTTACCAATTAGCCCCTTCCCAATTACCAATTATCAATAATCAATCAGATGGCAGCGGAAATAGAGAGTTCACTTTCTCCAAGCATATTTGTCCGTCGCAGCTTTGAGCTAACGTTGAATAAAGGACAGTTCTGGAAGAATGCTCCCGAAGAAAAAAGAAATTTGGATCTAGACTTCTTACAGTCCAAAAACTATTTCTGAACCAGGTGTCTTTTGGGTCTTTTCCTCGGGTTAAGAGCCTCTGGTTGTATTAGGCTTCCGAAATTTCTTTAAATTTTATTTTTCCTGTGGACAACTTGCCTCAGCACTAAGGGCTAAAAGTCTGGTACAAAATCGCAGAACATTTATGCCGGTTCAAAGAACCACCTCATCACAACATTGTCGCAGTACTGAAGCTCTAGTCCTTCACGAACCTCAGTCGTGAACCCCGCCGGTTCTGGGAATCTCTTCGTCCTCTCCCGGTACAGGTTGTCGGAGTTTTGTCCTCCACCGCTCCTGGGACGTCGTCTGTCCACTCCCGGCACTCCTCCTTCGGTCCTAAATCTGGAACTTTTGTCCCCTTCAGTCCAGAGACAATCTTCTGTCCCCACCCAACTCTTGGTTCAGCGAGTCCTGGAATTCACTTAGTCACCTACCAGTCCAGAGACATTCTTCTGTCCCCACCAATTCCTTGGTTCAGCAGGTCCTGGAATTTATTTTCCCTCTTCCAGTCCAAAGACATTCTTCTGACCCCACCAATGCCTTGCTTCAGCAGGTTCTGGAATTTTTCTGTCCTCACCCATTCTTTAGTTAAGTGCGTCCTGGAATTCACGTTTTCATCTCTCCTTTGTTCTTAGAACCTTTGTCCCACTAAACCACAGGAGTCTCCATCTAGATCTGCTGTGTCACTGGGGCGTTTGCCCACTTCCACATGAGACCACTTCCGGGACCATTGTCCCCTCCTGGTTCTGGGACCTTGTCCTCTCCCAGTTAGATTCTTGTATCCTACTTAGCCCCCCGCTGGTTCTAACAGTCCTTGTATTGACCTCCCATTGAGTCCTGACACATCCTTGTTGTTGTTCTGCAGTAGCTTTGGCTACTAACTGGACTAAACAGTCTCACTTTTACATTTCTCCTCCTTTGACATTAAGTTTGATTATTTTATTTTCTTTCTGCCTCATATGTCTAGAGGCTCCTCACCGTTAAACACTGTACTTGCCAATTGCTACATTCCGCCATATCACATTGCATTTCTTTAAATCATTTTTTTATGAAATTCCAAAAGTATTTACTGTAGCAGTTCATGTTGTGACAATCGAATTCCCCTTTCACAAATACGCCTCGAAAACAACAAAAAACTTGTCAGCCTCGTGCTTTCAAATTCAAGGACATGTCATGTCGTAAGTTCTAAACCTCCGTCACTTCACAATTTAGCAATATGACATTCCCGTAAGAAGTTACTCACCCTGCAACTGTCCAAAAAGACACAGGCTGGTAGCGCATCCCATAAATTCCATTGGCACTACTCTTACCTCAAAATTGCCATCCGCTTGTAATCTGAACCAATAACTTAGAACACCGAGCACAGTGCATTGGAGCAAATGGAATTCCTCTGGGGCACCGAATCCACTGGATTATCTTCTTGAGGTCGCTCGGTGCGAAGTTCCTTCACGTTTTGTTGAACAGCAAGACTTCTGACAAAAGTTAAGCTTTAATCTTAATGTAAGCGTACTGCCACAAATAATGATGTACGGCACGTTTCCACTTGTAGGATTTCCAGCACACATCTTTCAAAATTAAACAAACGCAGCACACTTTTTCATTTCTCTCACCGTGTGAATATCGGTCGGACTGCGCGTGAATGACCTCTCCTCAGCTCTACTCGCCGTACTTGGGTAGCTTTGTATTGTTCCGATCACATCAATCATGGGTCAGCCTGCATGTCTTCGACAGCGTAGCATTGTTCCGGTAACCTTGGTAATCTAAATACAAAAATGGCCGCTCACCTTACGTGCCATTGCGCAGTGACGCGCTGAGAGTCCTTCCCGGTTCAAAGTTTGATGACTCTTGATACCGCAATGAAGATTCTACTTCTCCACCATACCCCACGGAGATTCTACGACGTCATAAGAATGAAGATGACTGCCTAGGAGAAGGATCTCTCTGCATGCACAAAATAAGGCAGTTGACAGTTCAAACAAAGTAAGATCGCTCGCCAGAAATTATGTTCACAACAGTATTCGCCCTGAAAATCACTTGTTTTTTTTCCTTTTCAGCAAACTGTATCTCCTTGTAAATCACTAATTTCCTTTTACTCACAGTTGCTTTAACTGATTTTCAAGCGTTTCACAGAATTTACTTGCGGCTTGTTTTGTTGATTTTCTCTTGTAACTTGCGGTTAATTTCTTCAAACCTTCTTTCTTACGCCTGTTTCAACTTTTCCTCTTGCTTCTTGCCGCAATTAGACAGGTTCTTTTTTTGGTGAGGTACTGCTCTGGTTTTCCTGGTCTTCTCCTTCGTCTGCCTCTGGTCTCGTTAGCTTCAATCGTCGCCAAAATGTTGTAAATGGAATTAAGCAGGCAGCAGGACACGTCTTCTTGTAGTTAGATGTATTTATTAAGTTACTAGATAAGATAAGACACAGAGCAGAGAAACCCCACAGCTGACCAGACCAACTGCCAGGGCTGGAATCCTCAACACCACAAATAGAACACAGATAGGTAACATGGGAGATAGAGAAGGTAGGAACACTAAGAAAGGACTACAGACACCAGGTAGTCATATTTATGTAAGTATAAATATACAACATTCTCAAATGTTTTAAAGGATTTGTCGTATGAATGCCAGAAGTAGCAGTGAAATTCATGAAGCTAACGCTACAGGAGTGTGTGGGAGATTGAGAGGGTGAGAGATAAAGAGAGCGAGAGAGACAAAGAAAAGGACGAGAAAAAGAGAGAAATGGAAGGAGGGGGACGGCACATTATTTGTATTCACCTAAAAATAGAAGAAGCTGCCAAATACATGTCAATGTGTGACATCACCAGAGAAACGGGCTGAACACCTGTGAATTTATATGTTTATTTTTAATACCCATAGACCCATGTCATGCCAATAAACAGCGCACAAGTAAGGAAAATAGTGAAGGAGGCTATTATCATATGCAAATCACAGTAGTGATATCACAAGAAGTGATGTCAGGCCCTTATATTAATTTTCACGTGAAAGGTCGACGGCCTGTTTAAAAACACAAAACAGGCCCCTCCGGTGTCCGGAGCGCTGTGAATGTCTTGCAATCATATCTGAAATGTCAATAAAATCTAGTTCTGAAAAAAAAACACAAAACAAGAAACATAAAATAATGTAAAAATAAGTTTTTGGTTTCAGTTTTTATACATCATGTTTTTTTCCCACTATTAGTTTGTAACTAAACTCGGAAATGACTGAAAGTGTAAATATTTTTAAACAGATATGTGGAACTTGGAAATTCAATTTTTAAACAGTTTTCAGCGAATAAATAAAATGTGCTTTTAATTTGCGTTTGTTTCCTGACGTTATTCTTTATCCAGCCCCTAAGCCCCAAAGTGTTTCACATTTTCAGTGTATTAAGCACTAGAAGGGCTAATTTTGTCAAGTTCTCTGTTCCTCTCTTGCGCCACTCACACAAACAAACACTCAGAGGCCGGTGTCTGCAGTGCTGGGGCACAAAGTAACAATTAACAGTCGCAGGCTAAGGAGCTTGATGAAACTGAGTCAAGTTTCTAGATAATAGTGGTGGGGACCCCTTCAAACTGTGGCTACCCCCGACGTGTGCCGTGCTGATAAAGCAATAGTGAATTTGAGTAATTTATTATTCATTGAAATGAGAGAAAGAGAAAAAGAGAGCGAGGTGCAGGATATATTAAAGAAAATGAAAAAAAGAGACACAAGACTTTACCCTTTTCTGTGTACAAGCGGTGCTGTACGTTGTGAACAAGTTGTCACCCCCTTTGTATGTAAATGAGCTTCTGTGACCAGACACCCCAGGCTCCCATCTCTTCCAGCGCGAATGATAATGTGAGCACTGTAAGGTAATCATAAACTAGGGCTATATTGAGAAATAATCGGCTTCCAGGTCTCACAGCTGTGGATATGTAGTTCTTTTATTAGTTTTTTGTAATTTACTTTAGTTTGCAGCAAATCTCAAGGTTACTTTTTCTCAGTATATCGCTTTCTATCGCTCTTTGCTCTCCATCAGTTAAACGTGAGGTTTGATGTAGGATTTGTTGTCAGTGTCCCTAGACCATGTCCCAATGCCTTTGTCCTCGATTTGTTGGCATGTGTTTTGTCCACACACTGGTCTAGGATGGGCTCTCTCAGGGTTGAAAGCGCGGTAATAGGAATAATAAATCAGACATATTTGAAATTGTATGTAAACAAATGTGTGCCTTTCAGTTATCAGGCACCACCAGACTCACATCTACACATGTAATTGAGCACTAGACTAAAGTGACTCTTCCCTATATGTAAGGGGGGAGAAGGTGTGACGTCCTGTGTCATGATATTCTGGAATGCCGGGATGGTTGCTAGGCCGTGAGCTGGAATAAAGACATTTGTCCGTTGGTCTTAGCTTGATGATGGATGGGGTCTCTGCATCTGTGATACTTAAATAAACCTTTCTTGACCCCCACCGTATGATCTACTCTGCTTTCTGGAGGGACACACTTCCACATACATCCATGTTAAATCTAGCTACGCACAACCCACTGAGCATTCCTGCAGGTGTAGTACTTGATGGCAAAGGTTTATTGTCAGCGTTATTTACAGCACATAATAAAACAATCACAATTCTTGTTGATTTAAAACGACTCAAGCACCGTTCATACAAATACTACACTTTGCGCATAATCCATGATCTGGTGTAAAATGCAAGTGCAAATGGATGACGTACATCACTATTAACACAAATCAATTAAATAGAGCGGTCATTAGATCTTACAAAGCGTACCAGCTAACAAGCACGTACATAGGTGCAGATACCGGTGTCTCCGTTTGCTTGTTGCCCACTCAGAGCAAGTAAACCTGCGAGGAAGCCTGAAAGTTGTATTATAAACAACAGAAACAAAAGAAGAGCACAAGCTTGTGGCGCAGACGTTACCTAGTGTGGTAAAAAAACGAGGATTGACCAAATAATTACAGTTTTGCTGATAGCTGGGTGGAAATTAAACCCTCAGATATGGGCCAATAGAGGGCCAACACCTAAGCGAGCATTTTCTAAAGTGCAGGTACAAGTAGAAATGTGCAACAATACCTCTCGATGCTCTGTCCAGTCCATAAGGTTCTCCAGTGCCTTTCATGCTGGAGTCGAGCTACGCTCCAGTTTATGAGGGCAAATATGTCAAAGGACGAGCACAGCCCCCAGAGATAAACGGAAAATTTCAAATCCATCACTACAGTTGGATTATGGTTTGAACCCACTTCCTTCACTGCTGTCTATGGCAGGTCTGCATATACGAAGCAACTGCCTGGTAAATCTCCATACGATCAGTTCTATAACATAATAAAAGTACTGCACTGCAGCATTTCAGATTACGTGTTAGAAAAAATGGACTTAGGTAGTACCTTCGGATTTTAAGCAACATATCACAGAGCAGCATAACACGCATAAATGACTCAGGACCCTGTTATGAACGGGGACATGTCAGATCTGCCTCCAGGGGCTTTACCCATGACTTAGTAAAGGCCCGCACCTGAAGAGTTCCTAATCTGAACATGAGATATAAAACCATTTTCTCAGCAGGGAACAGCAAGTCCAAGAACTGCTCCAGCGCGGTTCACATTTTACTTTCTGGTAATTAGTCGGAAGGATGCCTTTCCTGGCTTCTTGCTTGCTCCACATGAATGCCCAATATTTCTTTTTAACCAGTTCTAGTGATGCCTTATTCATCAGTTCCAGATGATTCTATTGCTCTACTCAACTAGTGTATGTTAGAATGTTCTCAGCGTGCTTGAACCGGGGAAAACCTTTGTAATCTTCGCAAAACGATACTATATGAAATACTGTTATTGGGGTTCCAGGACCCAGGTTTAGGTCATGTCACAAGAAGATATTTCCCAGTTTAAGAAGAGCCTGAACTTTCGTAAAATCCCACAGTTCAGCACCATAAGGGCAGGCCACACGTGCATTTGTCTTGAATGCATCAGTGCTAGTTTTATTGTCTCTTGCTGCTTGAGTTAGCAAAATGTAGAATAGTGGCGTCCAGTTTGTTTCCACCTTCGCCACATGAGCTTTCCAATATAAATGGTCATCCATTCGTATGCAGAGGTAGTCATGTTTTAAGTTGCTTAGTTGGTTTACCATTAATCCTAGATGTCAACAATACCTTTGATTTAGGAAAAATTATCATATATTTTTCTCTTTATTGATTATTAACTTCTGTCCCTTACAGAATAGCTCTAAGCCTTCCAAAAGTTGAAGCATTGATTTTTCAGTACGCACTAATATTACTGCATCATGTGCAACCAGCCGGATCGGAATATTCTACTTTTCCAGCATCGGAACATCAAGATGAAGATTCCCGAGAGAATCAGTTCCACTGATGTAAATGTTGAATAAAGCTGGGGCAAGTACGCAACCCTGCCCAACGCCAATGTTTATTTCAAACTTCTCTGTGCATTCTTCTTTTACACCAAATCTTACTCTGGAATGATTGCCGCTGCAGATCCTTTCGGATACTCAAATAGTTGCTTGGGAACCTCCTTCCTCCAGAAGACTCCGAAGGACGGAGCGGCGACGGAGTAGAATCCTGTTTTTAGGTCTGAAAAGACCAAGAAGACCGGGGAGTTTCCAGGGACACAAACTTCATACAGATCATGTACAACCTCAGAGCCTGGTCGATTCTACTTTGGCCTTTTCAGGATTCAGCCTGAGGGTTAAAGGCAATATTGTTCTCCTCTGTCCAGGTCTTGAGTCGTGACTGTAAGAGTTTCCCAAAGTTTTTCCTGATGTTGCCTAATTGGTAAATTAACCGATAGTTGGAGGGGGTCATCTCTCCCCCCCTTTCTTGTGAATCACCACAGTTATGGAAGACTTCCATGATTCTGGAACCAAACCAAGAGTCATTACGGTGTTAAATAACGCTGTGAAGGACCCTGAAGCACTGAACGTCCGAATTGGCCATCCCTCCTCTCCTCTGAATCCATGCAATAACGCTTAGCGAAGGTGTGGAGGAGGGAAGCCCATGTCACTGCACAGTAAATCTCAGCCACAGGAACACCCCTGACAAGTGCTGATGCGGGGGACTCTGCTCTCGGGGACTGATGCAATGAGGTAAGGTCCTCTTCTGGGCAGAGGTGCCCTTCGTGAAGCTTCTACAGTCCGCACCTAGGGTCAATATAAAAATAGACTTTCTTTTGGGGCTCTTACTGATATGATCACGCCCTTACTTGCCCGCATTGCTGCTCTGCTGTTTGTGCTGTTGCCTGGGCCCTTGTTGGGATATTGTGGCACCACCACTGGACTCAGTATTTTTTCTTCTCTGCTCTCAAACGTGGACCACGGACTGCCTGGACTCCATCTCCCAGAGGGCAGTGCGGTCTCATGTGAGATTCAGCGCCAGCCAGCCACCGGGTCCATAAACCGCTCGGGTGGATCCTTGCCCATCGAAGCCCGGAGGAGGTTGGGCTGGGCCACACTCTAACAAGTGGTCCTACATCATCCCACCTCTATAACGACCTTCAGGTACAGATTTGAATCATAGCTTTCTGCGCCATTGATTCGTGTGAAGCGGGATTGGTACTTAACGTCGTGGTGGACATTTATAACGAGGGCAGAATCATTACTATGCCATGAGATAGAACTAACAGAGAGGCGGCTGTCTCTAGACCCCCTATCTCATTCAAGGCGAACCTCATTAGGATTACATAATCCAGCAGGTATCTCCCAAAACTCAACCCAATCCTGCTCATCACCTTATAACTTAGGGACAGTACCAGTGGTCTCGGATGTGTTGGCCCTTCTACATGATGAGCTGCCAGCACTACAAATGGATATCTCTAACGGGCCAAGCATAGCCTCTAGAACCCGGACTTCCAATTCTTCTATTGGGGGCACAAAGGCTAAGCCGAAGGCAAAGGCATCCATGAACCGTAAGAAGGGTATGGGTCCATCAAAACAAAAACTCCAAAAGGAATCCGCGTGTGACTCCCAGACCAATACAGCGGTAAAGAGTTGCTCTGTAGGTACTCAGAGCATGGATGTTTCATTGTCTACGCAATTCTGCCCCAAGGAGGACGGCACAGCCATTAATGCCATTAATATGACAGTATTGGACACTGCCCTTGGTCGGATCAGGAATCTATAGACAAAAATGTTGCTTCATTGGACGGCCGTTTAAAGCTTCTGGAAGGTTCATTGACTGACTTGTCTGGGCGCCTGAAGTTGTGTTCCATTTCCGTGAACTCTTTGGTGCCCAGTGAGGGGCAGAGCTCTGGCAATGTCCCATACCCTCAACTTTCACTATCAGCCTCGGCCACATCAGAGAAACTACTGGCAATGACCCTGGCGATCGAGGAACTGTTGAGCAAAATACAGGGTGTAGGCACAAATAACATACCGCCCAGTTGCTTAAATGGTGGAAATATAGCCAACCCTCACATGGCGGACATCTCACAACCAGCCGTACAATCTGGGAGGGGTGTTGGACATAGAGTCATCTTAATTTAGATTATAATAAAGCGCCATCTGATAGAGCACCCATTATTAAAACAAAGACTGCCCAACCCCGAGATCACATATACGGTAAGGGACAGGGTAAATGAAGAAGGCCTGACCTTAAATCTACCGCCAGAAGCCACACCGTATACAATAATATTGGCAAATGTACCACAATTCACGTCCAAACCAATTGAATCCTGGGAGACTTTACATAATAAGTCTCTTTGCTGGCTCAGGTCTAAAATTGGCTTAACTGATGCCCTATTTAGGGAATTTAAAAAGGCAAGGAGAGTGGGATGGGTGGGGAAATGTGATAAGAGGCTCCTGGGTGATTGCATAGTCCTCACTTTTAGAACACCAAGTTTAACACAAGAAATTTTGCGCCTACAGGGTTCCCTCTATGTGACCAATCATGGAATAAATGTTCTCCCGTTGGATTACTTTTATCCCCCACTAACTACGCGCAGGACAGGAGATGCAACCCCCAGCAACCCCCAGCCCATTTCATGAATAACATGCACCACACTCAATTTAGCATACCGTTGACTAATACCGTTGGCCCTTTCTTCCCTGGAAGATAACGATTGACTCAGTAACAGTAACAGCAATAAGGTGCAATGTCAATCAATAGGAACAATCTCGCAATGTACAGCTTTACTTGTAAATACTGAACAACCCGACATTAGGGCAAGAAATGCTGCTAATCATTGTAACAACTAATACTCAGAGTGAAATAACTCAGTCGAAGGCCAGCATTTCTTATAGTTAAACACCAAATAGCTCTGGTGGCCCCAACATAGTCCCTGCCCCCACTGATTGTATATCACAGTCTGGGCTACTGTATGTACTGTGGCACATTTATCTGTGTGTATGTTGCAGTAGCTGTAATAGTACATTCTGGTCCTGACGAATGCCGGTGAATTGTCACCACAACGGCAGAAACATGTTGGCCTGAGCATTTATTGCACACATAACATTGATCATGTCACACTGTTAACACACTTTTTAGACTGGCGTCCAGGTGGATTCTAATAAAGCACTTTTTCTGCCCTGATAGCCATTTTTAATCACCATATTTTTCTTTGGGCACTGCACTCTATTGGCACCACTCATGTTGAAGATGCATCTACCATCATCTGGATAGTAGTCTAGTGACATTCAGCCGCTACATCTGGGCTTTGAAACACGGACTCTGTCCTATATGGTCCTACATGACGATGCTCCGCTAATTGGGTGGGCTGATAGGACTGATACAAGCATTTGATGGATCTCAACAGAAGTGGTAGCTAATTTATATAGATTCTGTTTGAGGGAGAAAACTTACTATTTAGACCTTTAAGCTTTTGTTTTTGTTGTAAGGAATAAGGGCGGCCTTTGCATCTATGTGTCTTACAGGTTAAATGCACACAAGATAGACCTCATGAAGTCTAAAACCTATTATCAGGTGTTAAAAATAAATCTAAATAACACGTTTTATTTAGTCCTATCAAATTTTTATAATTATATACCAGCTGCGGACACCCGACAAATTTTAATGCATTTGCAGAGAGATCTGGACAAGACCCAAAGAAGTTCTGGTAAAGACTATTGTATAATCTGGGGTGGACCCTTCCCACATACAATGGGAGATGTTTGTGGTATAGACCCGGATGATGCAAATGCTGCGTCCCATTTCTTGCACGCTGCTTCTGGAGATTCCTTTAATTTGCTAAAATATTCTATGCACTTGGGATTTGCCTACAGTGTGTGTTCCTCCCCAATTCCTTTTAATCGTACCTTTAATGGACGTGGCTTGTTTTCAGCCATAGACCATATATTGGTATCAAACAGATATGCGGACAGAATACACAATTTTAAAGTACATCCTGTTGCTTTTAGCGATCATTATCCGATTAACGTCCTTTTAAAACTCCCAGCCAAAGTATTAACAAGTACAACACTGGCATCACACCTGGCAGGGGATGTTGCTATTAATAGACAAAATGGTTACGCAGTCAAATGGGCGGGTGTAAATCAATCTGAACTTTGTAAGCACCTCTTAACCATCTGCAAAGATTATTTTACAGCCTGTCTTGATGAAAACACTAACAAAACAGATATTCTTAGTTCTTTTGGGAAAATAATTCAGACTATACAAAATGGACTACGGGCAAAAAGTAAGAAATGGGCTGACAAGAGAAGCGGTTAGTTTGATGCCAAATGTTCCCACACCGATGCGGCCTTGATAACTGCCTTACATAAGCCCATAAAAGATCGAGCAGATATAAAAAGGGCAAGATTAGCCTATAAGACGTCTCTTAAGGAACGCAAGGCGAACATAAAGTCCGAATTATGGCAAGATCTAAAACGAGCATCAGCCTTGAAAGATACGAAAGGTTTCTGGAAGGTAGTGAATGCCCCTTTCCTTGCCTCGGGTAACCTGCCTAGTATCGAAATAGAGGAGGATAAATGGGTGTCCCATTTTTCTGGCCTTTATAATAATCACGTGGACCCGCAAAACGAGGCGGCCATACGTTTAATCCCTCCAAACCATCTTCCTATTGAAATCGACTTTGATGCCCAGGATGTGATCTTGGCCATCAACGAAAGTATGGAGGCCAAAGCCCCAGGCCCCAATAGCATACCAGTGGAATTATTTAAATCAGATCCACTGCAATGGGGACCCCTGTTAGCCCTGGTCTTAAAAGCTTGTTTCGCCCTGGGATTTACTGCCACTTGGACGGAATCAATACTGGTCCCTATTTATAAGAAGGGCAATCGTGACGATCCGTCCTGCTATAGACCAATTTCATTACTAGATTCTTTTGCAAAGGTGGCTGGGCGTGTTGTTTTAAACCGCCTCCGGTTATGCGCAGAGGAAAACTGAATAATTTCTGAATTACAGAATTACTGAATTACAGTATTCCTTCCGCTAAGGTGTGGGAACCATCGAAAAATGCTCACATCTGAACTTACTGGTTGGAAAGTATTTAAAGGCTAAAAGGGGGAATTTATTTTTATGTTTTGTTGATTTGAGTTCAGCCTTTGACTGGGTTAACCATCAGAAGCTATGGAGCATTTTAGACGCCATGGGGGTTGATCAACCCATTCTTAACATTTTAAAACAGTCTTATTTAGATGCTAGGGCCCGGGTGTGCTATGGAATGGGTGGTGAACTCAGTAAGACCCTATCGGTAAAGAAGGGGGTGAGGCAGGGGTGCGTGTCGGCACCCCTCCTGTTCACTCTTTATATTAATAGCTTGAGAGCAAAATTAGGTAATGATTGTCAGGACTTGCCATGCATAAACGGATGGCCAATAGGAGCTTTATTAAATGCAGATGATGCCGTCCTATTGGCTCGTACCCCCATTGGCCTACAAAATGTAATTACCAGCTTTTCTGCCTATACTAGATCTTGACCTTCGTGTCAATATAAATAAAACATTTACAATGAAATGCTGTAAGCCCAGTACTAAGTGCCTGTGAATTCTTTATTGAAGACAGGAAACTCGAATTCACGGCTCATTTTTCCTACTTGGGCAATGTATTTGAAAAAGGGGATCTATGGGCTAAAGCTATTGAATCCAGGAAGTTATTATTTTATAAAGCCACTGGTTTTTCCAGGAAATTGGGGAGGCGCCCAGTTGCAGATTTAATAACAATCTATAAAGAAAAAATGCATTCCTGTTGCCATGTATGGAGCAGGCATCTGGGGTCTTGCCAATGCCGAGTGCCTGCAAATAGTTGAAAATAGGTTCCTGAGATATCTTTTAGCTGTACCCAGTAGTACAGCCACATTCGTATGCCACGCTGAGCAGGGGCTGCCTTATCTCCTAGACTTGATTAAACTGCAGCCCATCTTGTTGTGGCATAAAGTTTGGACTGGCACTTCTACTGGCTTGAACAGGGACCTGATCATGATTGTCTGTCCCTTGATGGTGCTGATCGAATTTCCTGATTGACCTATGTCAAATATGTTTTAGAAAGTCTAGGCCATCCTGAATATTTCTCTAACCCTGACAGCTTGACCAATGTTACTAGAAATAATTTAATATCACTATGTCTGGATTATTTGGAGTCCATTAATCTATCTAGCAACATTGTAAAACCGTCAGTGAGAACACACCAACTCCTCTTGACTCAACCAGGAATACAGCCATACTTATTGAAGACTGCAGGAGCCTATGATAGATTGTTATTGACCCGCCTACGCCTTGGCAGCTTTCACACTAGGGTTACCTTCCCAACAACTAATGACTGGTCCCGCACCCTATGTTTATGCCTGTGTGATAACATCTCTGCTCAGTCGACAATTCATATTATGTTTTTTGTAAGTTTTATGCTATGCCCAGGAAAAAATGGATTTTACCAATTTGGCTTGAGACAATGCAGCCCACCCTTCTAAAGTTGCAATATTTGAATGACAGATCTGTGACTGATCACATTGTTAAATCCTTGAAAGGGGTGGTTAGACAACGGATGACAATGGATTGTCCCACTCCTTCTTAAAATATCGTTTGAATTTTTATTTTGTATATATACATGAAATGCAAGTTTTTTATTATGTATTGTGCATTTTATGGTTAAACATAAATCGAATAAAGCGCATTCTGATCTGCTCTCGCCTCCTTTGGAGGTAGAGGGTGGGAAGGGTGACAGATTGCCTCAGATGGAAAGAGGTCACCACTTGGGAAGGAGAGGCAATGTAGTTCTGAGGAATAATTCCTCCGGGAAGAAGCATGTGAAGGGCAGCCGCACACTCAGTGCCCGTAACTCACTCGTGCCGCAACAAAGTGATGCCATAAAGAGAACAAAGGTGTGCCCAAACTGATAGACCAGGCACCTGGGGGAACAGCAGATAACAAGTAGCAATGCTTCCCTGTAGACTGATTACTGAAAAATACCAACTTGATGACTGTGTGGATGCCGCCGCTCTCCACGAGTAGTCCATTAACCAGAAATGTACAGATTTAACATTTTCTGACATGACTTCGACAATTTTGAAAATACATTTGAAAAACAACGATAGAACAATCACACTTGATTCAATCTATTCACAGAATTTAGCAAATAAAGTCAGCTATAATAGTGAAATAAAGTGCTCAAGATGTGAACAGCTGCTCATGTGACTAAAGAAGTGAAGGGTGCATCGAGACAAAGTGAAAACGTATGAATCGACTCCTCGAGTGACTTCCAGGCACTATAGACACTCCATTTCCTTCTATGGTTTGTAAACTGTCTTAGTTCATAATAAGTCTACAGGGAAGCATTGTTGTTGTTGTATATCATCAAAATAATAGACACAAAAATCAGTGAACAGGATCAGTAACCATAGCTTGTAATTGTGTAGGGGTTCAGAAATTTGAAAACAAGTCCATTTATGTAGAGTTGTGTCTGTCTTGAGACCACCAGATTCCTTGTTGTGTTAAGTATGTTAGGAAGAATCATCCCTATTTGGACCTCAGCGCCAACCTCTGCAAACTATATATCTCCATTTCTAACAGTGGAGTACCGCAATGCCACACCCAAACTTCCCGTGGCCTCTTTGTAAGCCAGAGAGCTAAACGCCGGACCATAGTCGGAATGTAGTGTGCCAATTGAGTATATCCCAATGAAGACTCATAAATCCTTTATTACAGTTTGAGCATCATCTGAGCGCTGTGGACAAACCTACAGGAATCTGGACCATTAGTTCCTTGCCACCAAGATGCACCTGTAAGCCCCATCTGATTGTGAGGCACCACAGGGCTTGCCTGAAATCAAAAGAGATGTCTGTGCTGGACGTGCCAAGGTGGAGCCTTCATATGCTAACCTAAAGTTAACAGAGAGTCAAAAAGCAAGCAATCAAAGTACCCAGATACAAATATACAGGAAATAGTTACTAAACTATGCGAGTTCCCATCAGTCCACCATCGAGACCGCCCTTCATCATCTGGGATCTCTGGTGCATAATTTCTGTCACATTAGTGGTTGAAAAAACCTCTGCTGGTAGATGACTAAAACCAGGCACAGGAAAAAACCACAACAGTATTTACAGATGTGAAACAGAAGAAGCGTGTCTAGATGGAAACTAGAAGGTAGCAGTGCGTGAGAAAAAGTGTGTTTGTGAAAGTGAAAGAAAGATGCTCTAAAATTAGGTAGTGGTCGGGAAAGCACTTTAATAAACACCCTCACACTCCTAAATCAATAAAAACAGTGCAATAGTGGTTTAACAAATAGCCACTAAAGATGAAAGGTCGACATGTTTCTGCAGACACCCGGAGTCTAGTGATCTCCTGCTGCTTCCTCGGGACCATTAATGCTACTGCTAGAGAAAATGATAAGAAATAACAAGAACCATATCACCTGAAAGTGTATGTATCAACATCCTCTCATCCTAGAGGTAAGGGAGAAAATATAGTATAAGGGTACAGAGTCATGATTGCATTTCGAAAATAACGTGCACTAAGCGTGCCATTATTATGTGCTAGACATAGGCTACTCTTGCCCAGCACTCAGACTAACTTAGTCACAAATCACCAATTTTAGCAAGTTTGTAAATTACGGTTCACTCACCCACTTGATGAGAAGGAACCACTCCACCTCACCTGGCTCAAGCTCAGGTAAATGGATGCACCGCACTAAAAATAAACAACAAATCAAGAGATGTGTCCACATCTGAATGTAATCCTAAACTAATCGATTCTAGCATGCTCCACATCAGGCATCACATTCCTACCAGCGCCGTGGAACAGCACCTGGTTAATAAGCCACAGTTAATGAATGGTAGTTATGAGTTGATGACAGCGCTATCTAAGGTCATCACTGTTTTCAACAAGTGTAAGCTTGCATCCGCACTTAACTATAATGCCACAGTGTAGTGCAGACAATTTTGCATGTGAAGAGTAAAAACATCGCCTATCTCACTCGTACACATATTATTCGCCGTCTTACCTCTCCGTCGGTGCACCGGTCGTCCCTCTAAGCTCTATCGTAGGGAGGAACCGACTCGGTGCACCGGCGAGGCAGATAAACCCTTCTCGCTTCCGCATTCAGCGTCCGACGCCCCCTGCGCGTGATGACATCATGCGCCTACTCGCAGCTTCATGCGCTCTTGCTGTAGGGAAATGTAGTTCCCGAGTGCTCTCTGTCCCGAGACAGAGTATGCCGAGATGCCGCGCCAAATTAGCGTGTTTTTATCTTGTGTCTAAAATTAATTGCAGGGAACGGGTATTTATAATAAGTGCGCTGTGTGAGCAATATTTTGTACGTTTGAAAAATCATGTTAATGATAGTTCAATGTAAAGGCGGAATAAACATTGACAATGCAAAGCCATTTGCATTATGGAAAATAAATATCCTTCTATCAAGTTCAAAAGGAATCCATAGTCAAATAGCAAAAAAGCAAGTAGCGGGAAAGCAGTATGATCATCTCATTACTTGACAATTGGGCAGAAAATTACACAAAGAGCACCAACCGTAATTTCATGGTGCCATCGCTTTGTGTTGAAGCCACTCCTACGTACTATGTGGGTAATATTGTTACCCCATCAGATGTCATCTTCTGTATTCACAGAAGTGGGGGTGTATCATTCCCGAAAGCTCTGTTCTATCAAGGGAATTAAGGTCCATTACGAAGACACCCCTCCTGCCTAAAGGGACATCCACGGGATGGCGTCATTCAGCCCACGTTCATCACTGCGAAGGCGGTAGACCCACTTTTGTTCACATTTGAACAGAAATTTCGCCGTGTCAGTAACTGACGGTGGGATCCATGGTTGGTCCAAAACTGTCCACATGATGTCGGTGGGCTGATGACCCACCTGCAGAAAATGGTTTGTCAGTTTGGTAGCTTGTTTACAGCACCGGATAGAACTTTTATGTTCAGAAATTCGGGACTTTACCTTTCTGGTGGTCATCCCCACGTAATTTAGTTTACAGGGACATGTTATTAAATAGACCAAGTTGGAGCTGTTACAGTTGGTAAACCGTTTTAATTGCCAAGGTCTATCTGTGCCTATGTCTATGGATAGTGTTCTTGTCGTTTGTGGACACGCCGCACAGCCACCGCAAGGATGGTGTCCGGTGACTGCAGGCATGTCCCAGAGGGTGCCGACGGCTCGAGGAATCATGGTTTTGGGCCTTGTATGGACCAATTGGTCCCTCAGATTTTGACCTCTCCGAAAGGCAAATAAAGGGGGAGGTATGGGATCATTCCCAGTCCTAAGGATTTTCCAATTCCTCCTCACAATTTTTGGGACTTGGTTTGAGAGTGTACTGAATGTATTAACACAAGTCATTCTTTCTTGTGAGCTCTTTGGAGGTGTAGGTTCTAAAAGACATTGCCTGTTGTTGTTAGCTGCACGTTTTTTGGATTTTTTTATGAGATGTTTAGGGTATTTCTTCTCATGCAGGTTTATTTCCAAAGCTTGGGAGTGTAAGGCGAAGGCCGTTTTTGTGGAACAATTCCTCTGAATACGGAGGAATTGCCCAAAGGGCAGATTATCCCTCAGCGCTTTCGGATGAAAGCTGTCGTAGCTTAGCAGGGAATTCCTGGCCATTGGCTTTCGATATAGCTCCGACTGTAATCCCCCTCCTGATGCAGAGATTAACAAATCCAGGAATGCTAGTTTATGTCTGTCCAACTCCATGGTAAACTTCAGAAATAAGTTTCTTTCGTTTAACCAAGTGTGAAACTGACGGAGTTCCTCTTCCGTCCCCCGCCACACGACAAAAATGTCATCTATATACCTTCTCCATACTCGCAGACACCGAAGATGAGGATTAGTGTCTGCGAGTACGTATGTTTGTTCGAAGGTATGCACATACAGGTTAGCGAGACTAGGAGCAAAAACACTTCCCATGCTTGTCCCGCTAACCTGTTGGTAAATCGATTCTTCGTAAGCGCAGAAATTCTCGGTCATGGCGATGGTTGCTAGACTCATGATGAAACTGGCTGGCGTGATGGAATTTAAGTCTCTAGCTGTTAGAAGAGCTTCAATAGCTTCCAGTGTCTCAATCTGTGGAATAGAGGTATATAGACTCTCCACATCAAAAGACACTAGAAAGTCAAGGTCCATATTAAAATCAATATCCGGCAAAATCCTAAGGACATCCTTAGTGTCCTTTAAGTAGGTAGGCATCTCCCGCACTATTGGTTGAAGGAAGAAATCTACGAAAGTAGATAACGGTTCCAATAGTGAACCGATTCCCGATATGATGGGTCTACCGGGAGGGGGGCGTTGTGGCTTGTGTACCTTGGGAAGGATGTAGAAATAGGGCATCCTAGGATGGGCAGTGCATAAATATTGAGATTCTTTGTCAGTAATCCATCCCTCTGCAAGACCTTCTTCGACAATATGGCCAATGGCCACAGTCAGCCTGTCGGTTGGGTCAATATCCAGTTTACGATATGCCCTGACGTCATTCAGCTGGCGCATGCATTCTTCATGATACATTTCTGCATCCATAAGTACAGTCGCCCCACCCTTGTCGGCTGGTTTGATTACCACCGATTCCAAATTAACCAAAGTCGTGACAGCATCTTGTTCACCTTTAGTCAGATTGATAAAGCCATTATTAGGTTGGAGGTACAGTTGTCTTAAATCATGATCCACAGCTTCCTCAAATGCCTGAACTTTAGCAGGCAACCCTACTATGCTGGGGTTAAAAGTAGATGGTCGCTTGAGGCCAGTGTTAGATACGTCCTCCTCTTCTGTTACCGTTGTTTTGTTCGCAATTGGATGGTGTCCTTGTAGATGATCCATGAACAGTGGACAGGGCTCCGGGCGCCCCAGAGGCAGGCGGAGAAATCAACAACAAGGCCAAGTGCGGTGGAACCTGACTCCATCGACCATGGACCTGAGAGACGGCAAGAAGATCCCGAGGGAACAGGCAGGAACATCAGCCTCGTGATCAATCTTAGCAAACATGTTCTTACAGATACGGAAGAACTGGTCCTTAATAAAGGATTAGGTTTTGTTAAAACCAATAAAGGCGACCCTTTCCTGATACAAACGGAAATGGGTAAGTTCTTCCGCAAAATAAGGCTTCATTACCTATTTGCGAACAAAACAACGGTAACAGAAGAGGAGGACGTATCTAACACTGGCCTCAAGCGACCATCTACTTTTAACCCCAGCATAGTAGGGTTGCCTGCTAAAGTTCAGGCATTTGAGGAAGCTGTGGATCATGATTTAAGACAACTGTACCTCCAACCTAATAATGGCTTTATCAATCTGACTAAAGGTGAACAAGATGCTGTCACGACTTTGGCTAATTTGGAATCGGTGGTAATCAAACCAGCCGACAAGGGTGGGGCGACTGTACTTATGGATGCAGAAATGTATCATGAAGAATGCATGCGCCAGCTGAATGACGTCAGGGCATATCGTAAACTGGATATTGACCCAACCGACAGGCTGACTGTGGCCATTGGCCATATTGTCGAAGAAGGTCTTGCAGAGGGATGGATTACTGACAAAGAATCTCAATATTTATGCACTGCCCATCCTAGGATGCCCTATTTCTACATCCTTCCCAAGGTACACAAGCCACAACGCCCCCCTCCCGGTAGACCCATCATATCGGGAATCGGTTCACTATTGGAACCGTTATCTACTTTCGTAGATTTCTTCCTTCAACCAATAGTGCGGGAGATGCCTACCTACTTAAAGGACACTAAGGATGTCCTTAGGATTTTGCCGGATATTGATTTTAATATGGACCTTGACTTTCTAGTGTCTTTTGATGTGGAGAGTCTATATACCTCTATTCCACAGATTGAGACACTGGAAGCTATTGAAGCTCTTCTAACAGCTAGAGACTTAAATTCCATCACGCCAGCCAGTTTCATCATGAGTCTAGCAACCATCGCCATGACCGAGAATTTCTTCGCTTACGAAGAATCGATCTACCTACAGGTTAGCGGGACAAGCATGGGAAGTGTTTTTGCTCCTAGTCTCGCTAACCTGTATGTGCATACCTTCGAACAAACATACGTACTCGCAGACACTAATCCTCATCTTCGGTGTCTGCGAGTATGGAGAAGGTATATAGATGACATTTTTGTCGTGTGGCGGGGGACGGAAGAGGAACTCCGTCAGTTTCACACTTGGTTAAACGAAAGAAACTTATTTCTGAAGTTTACCATGGAGTTGGACAGACATAAACTAGCATTCCTGGATTTGTTAATCTCTGCATCAGGAGGGGGATTACAGTCGGAGCTATATCGAAAGCCAATGGCCAGGAATTCCCTGCTAAGCTACGACAGCTTTCATCCGAAAGCGCTGAGGGATAATCTGCCCTTTGGGCAATTCCTCCGTATTCAGAGGAATTGTTCCACAAAAACGGCCTTCGCCTTACACTCCCAAGCTTTGGAAATAAACCTGCATGAGAAGAAATACCCTAAACATCTCATAAAAAAATCCAAAAAACGTGCAGCTAACAACAACAGGCAATGTCTTTTAGAACCTACACCTCCAAAGAGCTCACAAGAAAGAATGACTTGTGTTAATACATTCAGTACACTCTCAAACCAAGTCCAAAAAATTGTGAGGAGGAATTGGAAAATCCTTAGGACTGGGAATGATCCCATACCTCCCCCTTTATTTGCCTTTCGGAGAGGTCAAAATCTGAGGGACCAATTGGTCCATACAAGGCCCAAAACCATGATTCCTCGAGCCGTCGGCACCCTCTGGGACATGCCTGCAGTCACCGGACACCATCCTTGCGGTGGCTGTGCGGCGTGTCCACAAACGACAAGAACACTATCCATAGACATAGGCACAGATAGACCTTGGCAATTAAAACGGTTTACCAACTGTAACAGCTCCAACTTGGTCTATTTAATAACATGTCCCTGTAAACTAAATTACGTGGGGATGACCACCAGAAAGGTAAAGTCCCGAATTTCTGAACATAAAAGTTCTATCCGGTGCTGTAAACAAGCTACCAAACTGACAAACCATTTTCTGCAGGTGGGTCATCAGCCCACCGACATCATGTGGACAGTTTTGGACCAACCATGGATCCCACCGTCAGTTACTGACACGGCGAAATTTCTGTTCAAATGTGAACAAAAGTGGGTCTACCGCCTTCGCAGTGATGAACGTGGGCTGAATGACGCCATCCCGTGGATGTCCCTTTAGGCAGGAGGGGTGTCTTCGTAATGGACCTTAATTCCCTTGATAGAACAGAGCTTTCGGGAATGATACACCCCCACTTCTGTGAATACAGAAGATGACATCTGATGGGGTAACAATATTACCCACATAGTACGTAGGAGTGGCTTCAACACAAAGCGATGGCACCATGAAATTACGGTTGGTGCTCTTTGTGTAATTTTCTGCCCAATTGTCAAGTAATGAGATGATCATACTGCTTTCCCGCTACTTGCTTTTTTGCTATTTGACTATGGATTCCTTTTGAACTTGATAGAAGGATATTTATTTTCCATAATGCAAATGGCTTTGCATTGTCAATGTTTATTCCGCCTTTACATTGAACTATCATTAACATGATTTTTCAAACGTACAAAATATTGCTCACACAGCGCACTTATTATAAATACCCGTTCCCTGCAATTAATTTTAGACACAAGATAAAAACACGCTAATTTGGCGCGGCATCTCGGCATACTCTGTCTCGGGACAGAGAGCACTCGGGAACTACATTTCCCTACAGCAAGAGCGCATGAAGCTGCGAGTAGGCGCATGATGTCATCACGCGCAGGGGGCGTCGGACGCTGAATGCGGAAGCGAGAAGGGTTTATCTGCCTCGCCGGTGCACCGAGTCGGTTCCTCCCTACGATAGAGCTTAGAGGGACGACCGGTGCACCGACGGAGAGGTAAGACGGCGAATAATATGTGTACGAGTGAGATAGGCGATGTTTTTACTCTTCACATGCAAAATTGTCTGCACTACACTGTGGCATTATAGTTAAGTGCGGATGCAAGCTTACACTTGTTGAAAACAGTGATGACCTTAGATAGCGCTGTCATCAACTCATAACTACCATTCATTAACTGTGGCTTATTAACCAGGTGCTGTTCCACGGCGCTGGTAGGAATGTGATGCCTGATGTGGAGCATGCTAGAATCGATTAGTTTAGGATTACATTCAGATGTGGACACATCTCTTGATTTGTTGTTTATTTTTAGTGCGGTGCATCCATTTACCTGAGCTTGAGCCAGGTGAGGTGGAGTGGTTCCTTCTCATCAAGTGGGTGAGTGAACCGTAATTTACAAACTTGCTAAAATTGGTGATTTGTGACTAAGTTAGTCTGAGTGCTGGGCAAGAGTAGCCTATGTCTAGCACATAATAATGGCACGCTTAGTGCACGTTATTTTCGAAATGCAATCATGACTCTGTACCCTTATACTATATTTTCTCCCTTACCTCTAGGATGAGAGGATGTTGATACATACACTTTCAGGTGATATGGTTCTTGTTATTTCTTATCATTTTCTCTAGCAGTAGCATTAATGGTCCCGAGGAAGCAGCAGGAGATCACTAGACTCCGGGTGTCTGCAGAAACATGTCGACCTTTCATCTTTAGTGGCTATTTGTTAAACCACTATTGCACTGTTTTTATTGATTTAGGAGTGTGAGGGTGTTTATTAAAGTGCTTTCCCGACCACTACCTAATTTTAGAGCATCTTTCTTTCACTTTCACAAACACACTTTTTCTCACGCACTGCTACCTTCTAGTTTCCATCTAGACATGCCTTTTCTGTTTCACATCTGTAAATACTGTTGTGGTTTTTTCCTGTGCCTGGTTTTAGTCATCTACCAGCAGAGGTTTTTTCAACCACTAATGTGACAGAAATTATGCACCAGAGATCCCAGATGATGAAGGGCGGTCTCGATGGTGGACTGATGGGAACTCGCATAGTTTAGTAACTATTTCCTGTATATTTGTATCTGGGTACTTTGATTGCTTGCTTTTTGACTCTCTGTTAACTTTAGGTTGGTGTTACTTCGATACAGGGGGCTTAACAGTAGGGTCTATAAACTTTCCCCTGGGACCTTCTTTGTGTGTAATTTATGCCTTCATATGCTGCCAGATGTTGCATTTTAGTACAAAATCCTTAGTCTGTTTTGATAGACCTGGCCACCAATAGCGGTGCTTCAGTAATAAAACTGTAGCAGTAATCCCTGCACGAGCAAACCCAGACCCTAATGTGCAGCTTTTATCAGTACTAATCTGCGATCAATGTTTGGTATTACTCTATCCGCCACATCTGGAATCTGAGGGTACAGAATGTTATTATTGCAGCAACTGTAGCAGTATGAACTGTTGCCTTGGTGGCTTCATCTTCCATTAAATTCCCTCAATGTGAACTCCAACATGTTGATGACTCAATGCATGAATAACATAAGCCGGTGGCAGACCTTCTTTCAGCTTTGTCACCTATTCCCAAAGCATCTAGTGCTTTACTGTTCAAACTTTAGAATCTCTAAATCCATTCTGGCCCCCATAGTGTAAATATACATTTGGAGACCAGACACAGTCGGCCCGATTCACAGAACTAACTTAAGACAAAATCCAAAACTTACTACCATTTTCGTATTCACAGAAGGCACTTACTCATTTTGGTATTCATAGAAGGCACTTACTCATTTCGGTATTCACAGAAGTTAGGAGTCCAAAGTTTAGGACTCCTAAATGCCTTCTGTGAATACCGGAAGTCTAAAAGTTAGGATTTTTCTCAGTTTAGGAGTCGTAAAGTTAGGACTCCCAACTTTAGGACTCCTAAATGCCTTCTCTGAATACTGAAAATCTTAAAGTTAGGATTGTTCTCAGTTTAAGAGTAGTAAAGTTAGGACTCTTAACTTTAGGACTCCTAAATGCCTTCTCTGAATACCGAAAGTCTTAAAGTTAAGATTTTTCTCAGTATAGGTGTCCTTTACTACTCCTAAACTGAGAAGAATCCTAACTTTAAGACTTTCGGTATTCACAGAAGGCAGTTAGGAGTCCTAAAGTTAGGACTCCTAACTTCTTAGCGTTTGGAATTATCGCTTTCATAATGACGATAAGGTCAGTATCGGAGTCACGACAATTATGTGTTTCCCGTGTTAGCGCTCTTTCTCCCACTGCAGCAGTCTGTACTGCTGTGAGTATTTTTTCAGTGGATGCAGAGCGTAGAAACACGTGTTGGCAAGACCTTTTGGCTATCCTTTGGCTGAGGAATTTACAAATTACGAACTGTGGCAAGAGTTTTCTATGGTTACCCGTGGTTGAAAAGAAATAAGAACTGTTTTACCCTGAAGAATCCATGAAAATGGAATTATAAAGAGAAGAAAAGAAACTCAATACCACTAAAGAGAGTTTGTTATTGATATGTACACTGATGTATGCTAGCTTTGCTCATGTTTGAAACTATGATTGTGCTTTAGGGTAGACCTTGTCTATCTGTTTCTACAACTGCTGGCAGTGGTTGTATTCCTGCCTTTGAGCATTTGCTTGCCTGAAATATTGAGAGATATTGTACACTATCTTGCACATGTATCCCCTACTGCCAATTTTGTTTGAATTCTTCTTACAGCATTTGTGTACAAATGTGATTTGTATACAATAAGTACTGTATCATTTAATTGAAAGTGATGTACGTGTACCTGGTTAGTTCCAGCGACTATGCAGATCACCAGTTAGTTGTGTTAACATGCTTGTGTAAATATTTAGGAGCGATCATGTCAGCTTGTGCGGAACGTAAAATATCTGTATGTTACTGTGTCCAATGATGTATGGAAAAATCATCGAGTAGAGGAGATATAGAATGACCCGATCAGGTGTATTCTCTTCTAATCTAATGATATGTGTATCATCGAGTAGAGGTGATATCGAATGGCCCGATCAGGTGTATTCTCTTCTAATCTAATGATCTGTGTATCATCGAGTAGAGGTGATATCGAATGGCCCGATGAGGTGTATTCTCTTCTAATCTAATGATCTGTGTATCATCGAGTAGAGGTGATATCGAATGACTCGATCAGGCTGGCCAAGTGGGCTACGTAAATATGGAAAAGATTGGGCTCAAAACCAGTCCCTGGGGCTCCTGTGGTGATTGTCTTATGGGTTTATATGTAGTTAGCTAATGCTACGCTAGGGTCAGATCTTTCAAAAAGGATAAAAACCAAACAAGCACTTTTTTCCCCAAGGCTCACCCTTTCCAGTCTCTGTAACGCTGGACCCTGGTTAGGTGACTGCGCCGCAGTCCCGGAGTCTACTGGTTCAATCTTGTTATGGAAATCTTGTCTTATCTGGCCCGTAAATCTTATTTACATTTACTTTATTTGTTTTGTTGTTGCCTCAGTTTTTTACCTGGTGGTTTTTTATTGACTTAATGGCTTGGGGGTTCTTCCTGTTGTTCAGTTTTCCTTATTGCTTGAATTTGTATTTTCCACTGATTCTCCCACCAGTTTTCCCACTTCCCATCCTCCTGCCTTTCGACTCCCTGCCGGCCCCTCCCACCTCCCAGGAGGAAGCAGCTCCTGACCTCCATGGCCTTGTTTGCAGTTCCCCATGGCCGCTGTTCATCTGTCCTTGATCCCCTGGCTAGATGACCGCACCATAGTCCCCAAGTCACTGGTTCGAACCAACTGTTTACTTTATGTGTGTTGTTTTTTTGTTCCTATAGGTTTTTACTTGGTGGTTTTTAGTGGCTTGGGAGTCCTTCCTGTTTTTCAGAAGTTTTCCTATTGTTTGTATTGGTATTTGCTGCCGATTCTCCCACCAGATTAACCACTTCCCGTCCTCCCGCCCTCCTGCCTTCTTGCAGGCCCCTCTCGCCTCCTATGACTACGTATGGAGGCCACTCTGCGACCCTTGTAAGCAGCCCTTGACCTCTGTGGTCTTGTTCACTGCTCCACCGCTGATGCAGTTCATCTGCCTTGGCTCCCATGGTTAGGTGACCGCGATGCAGTCCCTGAGCCCCCTGGTTTGATCCCACTGTGGGGACCTTTCCTGGCCTGTAAATCATATTTACATTTACTTTATTTATTTTGTCTTGTTGTTGCTTCAGATTTTTACTTGGTGGCGTTTTAGTGCCTTGGGGGTTCTTCCAGTTTATTAGGAGATTTAATATTGTTTGTATTGGTGTTTGCCGCCGATTCTCCCACCAGTTTTCCCACTTCCAGCTCCCACCCTCCCACCTCTCAGCTGGCCCCTTCAATCTCCCAGGACTACTTATGGAAGCTGCTGTGCAGCTGGAGTGCTGAAGATGCGCCAAAGGCAAGCCGTCTGCACACCTTCACCCCACTAAGCTACACCGCTGTAGACCTCTGAGCCAACTCACCGATACCAACTACTGCTGCACTTCCCCATGCACCACCAGAGGACCGGCCACCTGCTGACACTGCTGCTTCACCTTCAGCACAGAGACAACCAACGACACCAGAGATACAGCAAATGTGACCATGTCCACCACGTCGTCTTAGACCACCGCTACTAAACTCCAGTGCATCCTATTCAACACACGTTCACTCGGCAAACACAACACGAAGATCTGGGAAACAATCTCATCCCTCATCCTAGATGTCATCTTCATCATCGAGACCTTGCTGAACCCCGCCTCCACTCCAGACATCGCTGTCGCCATCCCTGAAGGCTACAAAATAACCCACCAGAACTGAACCAACAAACAAGGAGGTGGAATTGCCATCATCTACAAGGACAAAAAAAAAAAAACGGGTGGTGGTGTGCACACCGTGTTTGTTCTGAGTAATTCATTTTAATCTTCATCTGCGCATTGCGTGCGTTAACTGGGCATGTACCTTGCCCTGTTGGTACACAAGTTGAAACATGAACAGTGGGGAGCATAAAGATGCTCCACTCCCAGTCGCACTGCTGAAAAGGATATTACATCCTGCCCCAATTTCCAAAATATATATCGAAATCGATTTAATCCATTTTAACCATTTTTATCCAGTCAATTTCAATGCTTTTCACTTGTATATTCCACAAACATATTAAATCATGCGTATTGGATGCTTCAAATATTCACAGCGTGCCACAGGCCTCATCAGGAATACGACCAAAACTCAAGATTTCGTCGAGCCAGCATTTCTTTATTAATACCCAATGCATTTCGGGCTTTTCATAGCCCTTCGTCAGGGGAACTGCAATTAAATCATCACACAAAGATTCATTAATTTTAAACTGGTCCTGACAGTTTAAAATTAATGAATCTTTGTGTGATGATTTAATTGCAGTTCCCCTGACGAAGGGCTATGAAAAGCCCGAAATGCATTGGGTATTAATAAAGAAATGCTGGCTCGACGAAATCTTGAGTTTTGGTCGTATTCCTGATGAGGCCTGTGGCACGCTGTGAATATTTGAAGCATCCAATACGCATGATTTAATATGTTTGTGGAATATACAAGTGAAAAGCATTGAAATTGACTGGATAAAAATGGTTAAAATGGATTAAATCGATTTCGATATATATTTTGGAAATTGGGGCAGGATGTAATATCCTTTTCAGCAGTGCGACTGGGAGTGGAGCATCTTTATGCTCCCCACTGTTCATGGATCATCTACAAGGACACCATCCAATGTATGACTTTTCCAGATGGCCCGATACCGACTATGGAGCACCTCAACTCATTAGAGGCACACTTGCCTTCAGACCAGGAACACGCCCCATCTTGTGCAACACCATACCAAAAATAATCACCCCAATAGCTATCAACTCTGAGCACTACATCTTCCTAGGGGGCCTCAACTTCCATCTCGATGACCCTAGCAATACCAACTGCACTGACCTCCTGAAGAGCATGAGTAACATCGGCCAGCCACAAGCAGCTAGTCACAGACCCTACTCAAATCGCAGGACACACGATCAATCCCATTTTTACCTCCAGCGACAGAGTCAAGTACATCGACTCCACGCTACTCTCATGGTCTGACTACTAAAGCGTCTACTTCACCATAGCAGGACCCAGCAACCCGACTCTGAGCCCCCCAGATCAAAGCGCAGAGAGTGGAAAGAAATATCAGAAGACTGGTGGGACAACGCTCTCTGCTCACACCTCCCAGACTCTACACCCTCCAAGAACAAGCAGCAAAAAACTTCTCCCAGTGGATCACAGAATGCCCTGACATTATGGTTCATTCTAAGACAGCCAAGTCCAAAGAGTGGAAAATTAAATTAGGATGTGAACATTACCGGCGCCATCTTGTCTAACTTAGGCCTCTGCGAGCGCGTAAACGGCAGCCATTTTAAGATACCACGACCATTCCGTGCATTGCTGATCACCTACGCATCACCCTGACCTCGCCATCATCCCCCGCGCGCTGACGACCCCCAAGCACACATGCTAGAGTCATAAAGCATCCTCAGCGCGACCCACCCCTGGAGTCACTTCCCGTGCCAAACCCCCATGCCCTTTCATCCCTCACGCATGAACAGGCCCCATTGATAACCTCCTCCCCTGCACCTGGCTGTTCGGTCCGGTCCCAGGCAATAACCAACCCCTGCGGATACAGTTTTTTGCCCCCGTACAGTAAGATCTTGCTTCCCATCAAAGGGGCCGGAAATAATCAATGCCTCGACTCGCTTAGATCTGACCGATTATGCATATTTCAGATCCTGCCGGAATGCCCAGCTGCACAATAGCAATCACCTGCTGAGACCAGGGTGGGGGACATTTGCTGTTGGGTATGTGTGGGAACTAGCTGGAGGCAGGGATTCCGGGATGTAGTAAACCAATGCCAGGAATGTGTTACCCTGCAATAAAGAGTTGAGATCATGTATAAAAGGCAATGCCACAGAGATGCAGGGGGAGCACCTCGAGAAGACATTTCGTTTTTCCGAACTGACGTGTTCTCCTCTGGAGAAATAAACCTGTTCCTTGCTTTCCAGTTACCAGTGCCTGCCTCTTTATTTGATTAGCTAATAACCAAGTAAATTTGAGGTGACTAACGCCAAGCAGTGTTTGGTGATTTCTAGAGACAAGCTGCTTTTTCACAAAAGGACCAACCAAAAGAGCCAGCTGATTACCGAGGAACTGCAATCGACCAAGTGCTACTGCTGGCAACTAGAAAGGAAGTGGCAAATCAGCAAAAAGACGGAAGACCGCACAGTTCTTCAAGACAGCACTCAACTAGTACCACCGCCTCTTGAAAGAAACCAAGAAGAACAACATAGTAGACCGCATCAATGCCAGCACAAACCACAGAAAGGAACTCTTCACCATCGTAAAGGAGTTCTCCAATTCCACTGCCACCAAAACAACATTAATTTCCCAGGAACTGTGCGACAACTCTGCTGAGTTCTTCCACGACCAGATCTCGGCCATCTATGAAAACGTTGAACGCCAACACTCCGCCGCCAACAGTATCAACTAGCTCACACTGATGAACAGTAACGCCCGAACACCTGCTCACCCACTGAGACCTACTCACCATGCAAGAAGCTATCTCCATCATGAACTCTGTGCACTTGGGAGCACCCACAAGCACCAGCCCCCACCACATTATAAACCTCGGAAGCAAGACAATCGGCAATGAGTTCAGGAAAGACCTGAACCCCTTCATCAACTCGGTCTCCTCTCCTGAGGACTGGAAACACGCTGAAGTAAAACCCCTCTGGAACAAAACATCCATCCAACTAGCCGAACTGAAGAACTACTGTTCCAGCTCTCTTATGCCATCTCCAGCAAAGGTCCTCGAGAAAGTGATCAACCAGCAACTCACCCAACACCTGGAATGCCACATCCTCCTGGACTGCTCCCAATCCAGTTCCTGAGACAACTACAGCACCGAATAAGCCCTGATCATAGCCACCGATAATATCGGGGCCCTCCTGGACCACAGAGAAACAGCAGCCCTCTCTTTCTGAACCTTTCAGCAACGTTTGACACTGTCTACAATCACATCCTGATCAACAGACTTCACTGCATTGGGATCCAAAGAAACGCCCTCAAATGGATCACCTCAAACCTCACCGATAGGACCCAGAGGATCCATCTCTCCATTCACCTTGGAGCCCAAGAAGATCATCTGCAGCATGCCCCGAAGATCGACCCTCAGCCCCACCTTCGTCAACACCTACATGACCCCCTGGCTGACACAGTGAGGTTGTACAGACTCAATATCGTCTTCTACGCCAATGACACACCCAGCTCATCCTCTCCTTGTCCAAATATCCATCCATCACCAGGGCCAACTTCAACAGATGAATGATGAATGGCGCTGACTGGATGAAGGATATCTGCCTCAAACTCAACACGGACAAGATAGAAGTCCTCGTCTTCGGCAACAGTGCCTTGCCATGGAACGATGCATGGTGGCCCATGAAACTATGTCTGCTCCCTGCCCCAAGAGACCATGCCCCCAACCTTGGCATCATCCTGGACAGCAAGCTATCTATGAAGAAACAAGTCAAGGCAGTCTCAGCCGCCTGCTTTCACACAATTTGCATGCTTCACCAGTTCTGGCTCCCAGTCAACACCAGACAGATGGTCACGAAGGCACTCATCACCATCAGACTGGATTATGGAAACACACTCTACGTACAATCACTGCACGCCTCCTGAAGAAAATCCAGACAATAAATCAATCAGCGGCAAGAATCATCCTCAATCTACCCAGAAGCCTCACCTCCTTGGTACCCCTTGGACAGGCCTCACTTCCTCTGCACCCCAAAACACAGGACAGGTCTCACCTCCTCCGCACCCCCCTGTACAGGTTTCTCCTCCTCTGTACCCTCCCTCGACATGCCACACCTCTTCTGCACCCCCTGGACAGGGCACACCTCTTCTGCATACCCCTTGGATAGGCCTCACCTCCCCTTCCTGAACACAGGCCTCACCTCTTACGCATCCATGTGAAAAGTACTTACCTCCTCTGCAACCCCCCAAGCAGAGGACAGGCCTCAACTGCTCTGAATCCGTTGGACAGGCCTCACCTAATCTGCACCCCCAGGATAGGCCTTACCTACTCCGCAGCACTGAGGACCGGCCTCACCTCCTATGCACCCCATGGACAGGACTCAAGTCCTCCGTACCCCCCAGCAAAGGAGAGACCTCACCTCCTTGGACAGGCACTACCTCCCCTGCACCCCCTGAACTAGCCTCACCACCTCTGGCCCCTTCCCCCCGGAGAGGCCTCACTATCTCTGCACCCCCACCCCTCTTCAAAACACAGGACAGTCTCAACCCCTCTGCATCTCTTGGACAGGCCTCCTCTCCTCTGAACCCCCTGGACGGGCCTCACCTCCTCTGCATCCCTTGGACAGGCCTCTCCTCCTCTGCACCCCCTGGACGGGCCTCACCTCCTCTGCATCCCTTGGACAGGCCTCTCCTCCTCTGCACCCCCTGGACGGGCCTCACCTCCTCTGCACCCCCTGGATAGGCCTCACCTCCTCTGCACCCCCTGGACAGGCATCTCCTCTGCACCCCTCAGGACAGGCCTCACCTCCTCTGCACCCCCTGGACAGGCCTCACCTCCTCTGCACCCGGTAGAACTGCTTCACCTCCTCTGCACCCCCTGGACTGGCTTCACCTCCACTGCAGTCCCTGGACTAGCTTCACCTCCTCTGACCCAACCCCCCTAAACTCCCGGAGAGGCCTCAACTTCTCTTCTTCCCTCCCACCCCACAGCAAAATACTGGACAGACCTCACCTCCTCTAAACCCCCCAGCACAGGATATTCCTTACTTCCTCTGCACTCCCTGGACAGGCCTCACCTTTTCTGCACCCCCCTGGTCAGGCCTCACATTTTCTGCACCCCCCTAGACATGGCTCACCTTTTCGGCACCCCCTGGACAGGCCTCACCTCCTCTGCACCCCTCCTCGACAAACTTCACCTCCTCGGCACCCCCCTGGACAGTACTCACTTCTGCACCCTCCAGCACAGGACAGGCCTGATTTTCTCTAAACCCCCCTGGACAGGCCTCACCTTCTCTGCACCACCCCTGGACAGGCCTACCCTACTCTGCACCCCCCTGGACAGGAGAGGCCTCACCTCCTCTGCATCCCTTGAACAGGCCTCACTTAATCTGCATCCCTTGAACAGGCCTCCCCTCCTCTGCATCCCCTGGACAGGACAGGCCTCCCCTCCTCTGCATCTTCTGGACAGGCCTCACCTAATCTGCACCCCCTGGACAGGCCTCACCTCCTCTGCACCACTCTGGATAGGCCTCACCTCCTCTGCATCCCCTGGACTGGCCTCACCTCCTCTGCATCCCTGGACAGGCCTCACCTAATCTGCACCCCCTGGACAGGCCTCACCTCCTCTGCACCACTCTGGACAGGCCTCACCTCCTTTGCATCCCCTGGACATGTAGAACATAGAAACCTTCTCGGGGGTCCCACTGATACTTGGTCCTTTTAAACCAACAAAGAAGAAATTGGCACAGAAGCTGGAATATAAAAAGAACATCTTTATTAACCCCAAATGATGGAGACTATGTCACACAGAAGCCTTAGCAACTGAATGAGGCATTCTAAGGAGTACAGAAAACTGGGGCCCTATATATGCTTAGGGTTACATAGTCAGCATAAGACCAAGGGGCAGTCCTAGTTAATGTACGCATGCAAAATGCCAGATGTGGGCATGCAAGATCTGCTTGCTCAACAAAGTGGGAGGAGAGTTACTTCTCCATACAGCAACAAAAATAGCCTGACAGTTCTACAAGATGAGCAGGTGCATTCTACTAGCTAGGCTTTCTGAGCATGTGCTAAGGTGGAAGATGCTAAATATAGTTTGTTTCTAGGCAGAGAACAAGAGCAGTAAACACTGAGGGAGGACAGAGCACATGGCGAGCACGTGGCAGCACATGGCAAACAAGATGGCTGCCAGAAATATAAAATGGCTTTCAGCTCATACTAACAAATCCCTGCAATATTTAACAGACAGGCTTCAACTCATGTACACCCCATGGACCAGCCTCACCTCCTCTGCACGCTCTAATTCGGTCTCTCCTCCTCTGCACCCCTGGAGAGGCCTCACATCCTCTGCATCCCTCCTGGACAAGCTTCATCCCCTCTGCACCCCACGAGCACAGGACAGGCCTCACCTCCTCTGAACCCAAGCAAATGACAAGCCTCACTGCCTCTGCACCCCTTGGACAGTCCTCACCTTCTCTGCACCCCAAAGCACAGGCCAGGCCTCATGTCCACCCTACCTCCCTGGACAGGATTCACCTCATTTGCACTCCCCTCGCAGGCCTCACCTCTCCTGCACCCCCTGGACAGGTGTCTCCTCCCTAGCACCCTCCGGAAGAGGTGTGGTGTAGCGGCCAGGGATCAGCACTAAGCATGGGCGAATTTTGCGAATCTCGCGTTCGCGAATTTTGCGGATTTGCGAACTCGCAATCCGCAAAATCCGCGAATTCTCGCGAATTTGCGGATTTTTTTTTGTGTTCGCGCGGGTTTCTGCCAGGTCGCGAGTGTTTTTGTACAATTTCGTAAACGCGAACTTACCTGTCGGGTCGCAAGTTTTGCGAACTTGTTGTTTCTACGTGTCCAGCCTGTTTGGGACACTCTTCTTCATCACTGCCACCCTCTGTCACCATAGCTACTCTCTGGTTCACCCATGCCACCCTCTGGCTCACCCATGCCACCCTCTGTTTCATCACAGCACCCTCTGGTTGTCCAGTATACATTATTGTGGCAAAGCAAAGCACACCTTCCCTGCCTCAAGTGACCTGAATTAATTTGGGGCTGATTAATGTGTCACAGAATATTTTTTTAGCTGGCACCTGCTTCCTTAGTGCTTCCTGATTAGTGATCTTTTGCACTTGCTAAGTGCTTTCATTGTTGCAAAATTAGTTACAACACCTGCCCTGCCCCAACTGACAATAATGAATTAGGGGCTGATTAATGTGTCACTGGATTTGAACTTCCAGCCTGGCTCCTGCTTGTCTCCCTTAGCTGTAATTCAGGACCTTCGTGGCCTATGTGTAACTATTCTGAGGGTCAGAGCAGGGTCACATAATAGTTGAAAGTAGGCAACTGAACTCTGGAGGGGCCCCTCAGGAAGCACTACAGGAAATGGCTACTAATGATGAGCTTGAACTTTTGAACCTGGTAAGTAGTTTCAGTTTTGCTAAGATCGTATTTCTGCAATTTAGCGCTTATTCGCGGGGCGCGAAGTTGAACTGGGAAGCCGCGAACTCACGCGAACAGTGCGAGCAAGCCATAAAATCCGCTGCTCGCGGATTTGCGGATTTTGCGGGAAATTGGCGAATCTCGCAGATTACGAATTTACCGAAAATCTGCAAAATCCGCGAGCGGAACGGATTTTCCGCCCATACTTACTCAGCACCATGTAACTCTGTGCAATAGCTTGCTTATTCTTCCTGATGGCCCCCAGTGCCTTGACGCCCTTGATACTAGATTTACTCCTGGACACAGGCCTAACCTCTTATGCAACCTCATGAACAGTCCTCATCTCCTCTGCACCCCTCAATGCCCCTCCCCCCCATACCCTGGATACCCTCTGCATACCCTGGACAGGCCTCACCTCCTCTGCACCCCTTCGACAGTCCTCACCTTCTCTGCACCCCAAAGCACAGGCCAGGCCTCATGTCCTCCCTACCCCCCTGGACAGGATTCACCTCATCTGCACTCCCCTCGCAGGCCTCACCTCTTCTGCACCCCCTGGACAGGTGTCTCCTCCCCTGCACCCTTCGGAAGATGTGTGGTGTAGCAGCCAGGGCTCAACACCATTTAACTCTGTGCAATAGCTGGCTTATTCTTCCCGAGGGCCCCCAGTGCCTAGACGCCCTTGATACTAGATTTACTCCTGGACACAGGCCTAACCTCTTATGCAACCTCATGAACAGTCCTCATCTCCTCTGCACCCCTCCCCCCATACCCTGGATACCCTCTGCATACCCTGGACAGGCCTCACCTCTCCTGCACCCCTGGACAGGACTTGCGTCCTCGGCACCCCTCAGCACAGGAGATGCCTCACCTCCTCTGCACCCCTTGGACAGTCCTCACGTTCTCTGCACCCCAAAGCACAGGCCAGGCCTCATTTCCTCCTTACCCCCCTGGACAGGATTCATCTCATCTGCACTCCCTTCGCAGGCCTCACCTCTTCTGCACCCCCTGGACAGGTGTCTCCTCCCCTGCACCCTTCAGAAGAGGTGTGGTGTAGCGGCCAGGGCTCAGCACCATGTAACTCTGTGCAATAGCTGGCTTATTCTTCCTGATGGCCCCCAGTGCCTTGACGCCCTTGATACTAGATTTACTCCTGGACACAGGCCTAACCTCTTATGCAACCTCATGAACAGTCCTTATCTCGTCTGCACCCCCCACCAGGAAAAGGTCAGGCCTCTACTGCTCTGCATCCCTTGGACAGACCTCACCTAATCTGCATACCCTGGACAGGCCTCACCTCCCCTGCACCCCTGGACAGGACTTGCGTCCTCTGCACCCCTCAGCACAGTAGATGCCTCACCTCCTCTGCACCCCCTGGACTGACCTCACCTCCTGTAACCCCCCCCAGAGTGGCCTCGACTTCTCTGCATCACCTCCTTTTCCCCAGCAAAACAAAGGACATGCCTAACCTCTGCAACCCCCAGGACAGGACAAGCCATTCTTCCTCTGCACCCCCCTGGACAGGCCTCACCTCCTCTGCACCCCCTGGAGAGGCCTCAACTCCTCTGCACCCTCTGGACTGCCTCACCTCCTCAGCCCCCCTCTGGACAGGCCGCACCGCATCTGCACCCTGTGGACAGGCCACACTTCCTCTGCACCCCTGGACAGGCCTCACTTCCTCTGCACCCCTGGACAGGCCTCTCCTCCTCTGCACCCCTGGACAGGCCTCACTTCCTCTGCACCCCTGGACAGGCCTCACCTCCTCTGCAACCCTGCACAGGCCTCTCCTCCTCTGCACCCCTGGACAGGCCTCTCCTCCTCTGCACTCTCTTGACAGGCCTCTCCTCCTCTGCACCCCTGGACAGGCCTCTTGTCCTCTGCCCCCCCCCCCCGGACAGGCTTGTGCTCTTCTTTTATTTCTGTTGTTCATAAGACAGCTGTCAGGCTTACTAGCAGGTTTACTTGCTCTGAGTAGGTAACGAGCAGATGGAAACGCCGGTATCTGCACCTAGGTTCACGCTTGTTAGCTGGTATCCTTTGTAAGATCTAATGACTGCTCTATCCTATGCTTCATTTCAACCACACTATTCTAAAACACAGACTCTTATTTCCTCTGTAAACAACGTAATAATTAACCCCTTGCACGCTCATGATGAGCTCAGCTCGTCATGAGGCACAGTGCTCCGGTACTCATGACGAGCTGAGCTTGTCATGGCCCGTGGAACGTTTGCACGCTGGGATAAATCCCCTGCTGTGCTGAACGTTCCATGAAAACGGGTGTGGCCGTGACGAGCTCAGCTCGTCATGAGTACCGGAGCACTGTACCTCATGACGAGCTGAGCTCGTCATGAGCATGGGGGCGCTGTGCGCGCGCCCCCTCCCCCAGAACAGCGGGGAATAACCCCAGCATGCAAGGGGTTAATTGCCCGTCAATTGTCAAGGTACGAAATTGTGGCTAACATGAGGCTTTACCAAAAATGACATTGCCATGAAGCATATGCTAAGTAAGGGATTTTTGCACATAGGTCATGTGGGCTGAGGGATTTTCTGACGTTTTAAATCACAGACGGGCAAAGTTAGTTTATGCGATTGTTATTTACGAGTGGGAGGCCGGGGGGGGGTGAGTCGGAAGCACCTCTGCTGTATGACTGTGTGTAAGTGTCTAAGTAGAGTAAGTGAGGAGGGAGCGTGCTGGATGCGGAGGGCCGGGCGGCAGCGTTTAAACAGCAATTAGGTAACTGCCTCCAGATGCTATTGTTTGTGAAATTATTTTTTCTGTTGATGATCAGACAGACTCGTGCTGTCCGCGGCTGTACTGACACAAAGTACAATAATAAACTGACTGTACACTACTAAGTCAGTCACGGTTCTGCCTGACGCGCAGCACTTTGCCCGTTGGACTGATGTAACTTAAGTAACACTTACTTGGACTAGATGAGTTCAGACTGCTGTCTCTTCCCGGTCCGTGACCGCCCGGTCCGCAGTGCACCAGGGCTAGTTATGCCACACGATGGACATGAAGGACAGGTTGCCGACGATGCCCACGGTGAAGATGATCAATGAGAGCAGCATCACGGCGTAAGCGCTATACCAGTTCTCCTTCATGGGGTAGAGTGGGTTCTGGACTTGCGGGCGCTTCTGGTCGGTCGCCGTTCGGTTCCCCAGTAATCCCTCTCTCAGCCCTGTCCATTTCCGAGGCCCCGCCATGCCGGACTCTGGAAGGGTCTGTGATTGACGTGAGCAGTGGCTTGGTAGGCCTCAGGTGTCTCATACTGCTGCATGGCCTTACATCTGAAGTCCCAGGTCTTTACAAGTATAAATGCTTGCTTGTGTGAAATGTATTCACTGCTGGAGGCGGCGGTTCCGTCAGCGGCCACCAGAGCGCGCTCCTCGCCTGCTGATTAAACCCACTGAGCTGCACATTGGATGAAAGTAAGAAGGGTTTCCTCTTCCGGGTCAGCGGCGGCAGAGACAGCACCAGCAGTGGGTGCTGACATCACTTTCGGCCTCTACTGATGTGTCCAGCCTACTGCAGAGGAGGAAGGAGCCCTGTCTGGTGGGCAGTTACCTTTATCTTCAGACCCTCACAGACCCCCCTCAGGCACCAGATCTGCCCCCTCCTTCAGACCCCAGATCTGCCCCTTCATCCCCCCCCAGATCTGCCCCTCCGCCCCAACCCTCGCCTTCGGAGGAGGAGAGAGCCTGGACACGTCTGCACAGGTCTCTGCTCAGGTAGGAGATTGTCAGCATCTTCTGCTGTGTTTGTAGAAATAGACTGAATAATCCTGGAGGGAATCTCTGCAGGTTTTAAATTGCTAAGTGTGACATTTTCATAATTTTAGTGTAATTGTGAGTGTCAATTCAAGGACTATGAGTGACACTTTCTCGTGAGCAAAATCAAGAAATTATACATAGGGAAACATAAATATTTGAAATTACACCCATTTGACCAACAAGAAAACCTTGCAAGGTTTTAAACCTACCGCAAAGCACCAGAAATTGAAAAACGTGTGTGCCCTTGTAACCACCAGATCATAGTGTTAAACGAATGAGTAACCATGATATTAAACACGTTTTTCAGAAGCAATTATGTATTAAAGTTCTGTGCACATACGGTAGACATACACCAAGGTTGGCCAGGAGAACAGCCTGAGGCAGGAAAACATCTAAGCTGGGCTGCTAGAGCCTGGTCGGAATGATTGATGTGTTGCCAGACAGATCGACAGAAAAGCCAATTACCAACAGATTGCCATAGCCAGGCTTTGCCGACTAGACCCCTGACTCCTCCCTGGCTATTAATGGTGCGCAGTTGCAGACCATCACAGTGTGGACTCCAGGGCATATGTATACAGCATGGTATAAAGCCCTGAAAACAAGCTCAGATGGTACCAATATTTGAGCCAGTACTTGGAGGAGAACATTGGGTCCATGTCCGCTGCACAGGTGCTGTGGGAGGGCAGTAAGACCTTTTAGAGGTAATTTGATGAATGATTTGGCTGCCTATAAGTGCCGCTGTGAGGCATAACAGCGTTGGTTGACTGACCTCATGCTTCTCCTGGCTCAGACGAATAACGCACTGGTGACACCTGCTCTTCTCAAGGAGCTGCTTGGAGCCAAGTATGATCTGAACTGGAAGACCAGATGGATACGCTTCTGTTGACGATATAGTAAGGGACGGTGAGTTGGCCCCCTTTGCTACTCTCATGCGTGATTATGGGCTGCCACAATCGCATCACTGACAGTACCGACAGCTCATGCAGAGCCTGCCTGGTGCTCCCCTTACGATCTAGAGACTGACCCAATGTTGCATTATATCCTGATGTGGAAAGGATTCAAGGACACTATGGTGGGATTGTATGTTACCACTATGGACAGCCTTTTTTCGAGCAACACTGCCCATCCTTTATGCTGTTTGTGGGAGCAGAGGCTGTGCCTCTCACTGTCTGAGCAGGACGGACACAACCTTTGGAAAGACCATGGCAGTTTCCTCCAGGAGATCAGGTTGAAATTCAGTTATTTCAAGTTCCCACACCATTGGAACTGGACGCCGGAGTGGATCTATAAAGCACATACGGCAGACGATTCCAAGCGCTGGAGGTGCTGAAGGTGTGGCGCACTCGCCTGTGACATTTTACATTTCCTGTTGACTGTACAGTGCTTTGTGCTACTGGGGCTTTGTTTGGGATACCTTGATGACCAACCTAGGGGTGGCACCGCAATTTATGGCCCGTCTGACCTTGCTTCACTAAAATGTCAGTATTTCAGGATCTAACCCACCAATGTAAGAGTTAGCTGGCTATGGCCATCATAGTGGGAGTTGGCTTTTTGGGGGCGACCATGGGGCCTGGCACAATGACATTTGTTTTTCCTCTATCTAGAGGGTTAATTTAATTTATTGTTTATCCTGTTTTCAATGTCTTCTCACAAGTTCTAGTTTACAGAGTATCTTGGACTCTGCTGAATCGATAAACTTCCATCCCTGTAATAAGCTCATTGTATATGAAAAATCAATAGAGAATTGAGGTATTTAAATAAGACACAGGGAGTGGTGTCACTTAACATTTGACTTTGACAATTCCAAAGGAAGAGACATTACTGAATTTATAGACATGATCAGCACACATGTCAAGTGATAAAATTAACCACCAAGTCTCACTAAAACAGACATTCAATTTAACATTCTACTAAACTGTGTGCAGTACTCAAGGTGAAATATGAGAAACGTTTTGCACCTAAATGTGGAAAAGAGGGTCTGCTCTGTGCCGAATAGTAATGTGTGAAGTTCTAGTTAATCCCCATAGTTTTGAAATATGGGCCAGGTTTGTGTGAGACCTCAGTACGACCTCCATATGTGTTAGTGTCACTCGTGATGAGTGACGCTTGAAAGCTCTGATATATGCTCGTCCAAACTAATGTCGCTGTCGAGGCACTCAAGGCTGCTTGTATGACAATGCTACAAAGAGTTGACGCATTCACTAATCAATGGTGTATTGATGACGAGCGTACTATGATATAGGGGCCTATGTGAAGGAGTAGAATATTTTAGAGTGGTGAAATGTCCCTGCCCTGTTCTTCAGGCCAGTAATACCCACTCATTTTTATGATACAATGTAAACTGTGTGAGAAATTTCTGGTTCATACTTGGTTGCCCTATCTTAGGAATTAATTGTTTCAAATATATATTGCTTTATTTTTTGTCAGCAAATCTTTGTTGAGAGAGGATGGTGGTTACTGTAAACAAAAAAACAAAGCCTGGAAGAGGCCGCTATCTTAATATTTTAGGAGACAGTTGTGCTCTTAAACCAGAAACTCAAAACCTAATTAGAACCTACAATTAAGTCTTGTTGTATGACTATAGCACCAGGACACCGTTTGGTAACAGCGCACTCTACAAATGTTATAAATAAATAAATAAATAAACATGGTATTTGCCTCTGTTTACTTTGCCATCTAGTACGTTGGGGATTGGAAACACTGCAAATAAATTATTTAAAAGAATAAATAAGCTGTCCAGTTTAATTGGAAAACTAACTGATATTCTGATATATTCTTTGAAATACAGATATATTAATTGAAATACAGATATATTCTTTGAAATACAGACTGTCTCTTCCAGTTGTCGCCTTTCTGTAAATACTCTTTAGTCCTTTACGTCAGTGTTTGGAAGATGCAATCTGAAGAGAAGCTATAAATACTTTTTTACAGCAGCAAAGTGTGAGACCC